>NC_055973.1:2537500-2640000 GCF_018492685.1 Alosa sapidissima
AGACATGCAAGATGAGACGGAAAGAGAGAGAAAAACAGAGAGAGAGAAGGGGGGAGCAGGAAGAGAGAGAGAGAGAGAGAGAGAGAGAGAGAGAGAGAGAGAGAGAGAGAGAGAGAGAGAGAGAGAGAGAGAGAGAGAAAGAGAAAGATGCTTGTTTGATGCAGATTTGAACCGACTTTCAAGCAATTAAAAATAAACATGGAGTGCAAAGAACAGGCCAGGACCACTGACTATCCTGGGCAGTCAAAAATAACTCATCCTGTGAGACCTGGGGTCTTCAAGGCCTACAAAAACCAAGGAGAGATTTATACAGGACGCCGGTGCCTGAGCACCAAAATAAGCACCCAGATAACAACTGCCTCTTAAAAGGAAGTGGGCCTGATCTGGCGCCGTGCTGGCAGAACCTGGCCCAATCAGGGGCCAGACGCACTCCAGACCAGAGCCAGTCTCTCTCACCTGGGGAGGGACTCATCCTTGGAGATGGGAAACAGATTTTTTTGGGGGGCCCCCTGCCTCCATGATCGAGGAGGAAGCAAGCAGGCAGGCAGGACAGGGCAGGCCCAGCCTCTGCCAGGAACAGGGTAGGGACCTAATTACAGCATGATTCACTCACTCTCTCTCTCTCTCTCTCTCTCTCTCTCTCTCTCTCTCTCTCTCTCTCTCTCTCAGTGTTTCTGCCTCCGACAGGTTCAGTCTGGGTGAAAGGCACCAGGAAGTTTTTCAGGCCGCAGCCGAGTTTATAAACTCAAGGTGACCCCCTAATTGGTTCCGTAATTACGATTCGTCTGGAAAAACAAAGGCGAGCTCAATGAGGGGGGAAGGCTACGAGGCAGGGTCACGGTGAAGGAGAGACTTCATTTTTGTGTATACCCCGTGTCGTGATTTCTTGAACTACTTAGACTGTTGGCTAAACACAACTCGCGGTTGTTAAAGAGCACGAGAGCCATTACGGCACGTAATTAGACACTTCTTGAATACAGACAGCCCCGAGTGAAGGACCTCTTTGTGCGTCCTCAAAGGAGAGCTGAGAAGCCTTCACAAAGAAATCATGAAAGAAACCTGAAATACACAGCTTTTGTACCTCCACTTGACCTAATACTACTTCATCTCTTATACTTTAGTATGAGTACTTTTTTCCATGAGAGAAAAATACTCTAATGCCTTTCCCATCTCCACTTTGCCTAACACTACTACATGGTTATAGCGTGACTGCATTTTGAACTGCATTTTGAGTGGATCATTCCATGGCAAATCATCCACATCTGATGACAACATTGTATTTCAATACAGTATGATTAATATTGATTGATATTAAAATAAAAATAACATTCATCATCGAGCAACAAAGTTGAGATATACCTGGGAATAAAGACGTACATTTTGAACTACATTTCAGCATCTTGGATATTTGGCAACACTGACAACTCACCCTTTGTATTTACAAAGGATTTATTTCTTGCATAAATTTAGACATTCACCATAGCTCAAAACTGCAATATATTTATTCAGTCTCATTTAGTTCATTTAGTTTGCTGTAATAAAATCATGATAATAAATAAATATCTTTCATTAGTGGAATAAATTCCAACAATACAACTTCAAACCGCTTGAAAACCCTGCTTCACACATCACTGTTTTTTGTAATTGTTGACAGTATAATAACTTTTCACATAGATTGAGATTCCACAGGTGGAAGGCAGTAGAATGTTTCATCTGTTGACAATGACAGTGGCTGAAAATGATAGCACAGTATGGTGTATATTTAAACTGCCCTATTTTATGTACCTTTTTGCGTTGGCCTGGACCCACCATCAGTACAGGTATACATGACAAAATTCTGGAGAAAAATTGAGGGGGTTTAATGTTTTTATGATTTTAAGGGATTTGGCATTGGAATGACCCCCATTGTGGTTTGTTCTTGTATACACAGCACTACGCATTATAGCTCCACAAAGGCGAGATTATTTCAAATGAGCTCTTATGCAATAGCAGTTCAGTAAATGTAACAGGTGTTGCCTAATGAGTGTCTTCCCCGCTTTTTTGCACATGCTAAATCTGCTCTTGTGGTTGTTTTTCAGCAAGCTAGTTACACACTAATCTGCATGTGAAATTTCTTTGACGAAAACGAGACAAATGCAAAAAAAAACAGGGTTCCGTGACAACGACGCACCATTTTGAGATAACGTTTCATACATTGCATCATGGTTCTCCTTTTGAATCATTTATGAAATGCAATGAGGAAATAAAAGGAGCCTTGGTTGGGTGTTTGCTTGGCTCTCGTGAGCGCGACTGAGTGCTTTCTTTGCCCCATTGTTCCATCGGATAGCACTAAGTGACTGATTTAGATTCAATGCCTGGGTGTTCTCAGGGAGACCAGCTGTGGGTTAAGCTGATAGCATTCAAAGTGAGCTAACCTAATTCCAACCAATCTAGCCTCGATTTATTGTTGACGTCTGTATTTAGAAATCTGATATAGTCCATATCAGTCTCTTTACTTGCATCAGGAGAGACAACCATTACCTTTTTTCGAGGACTATAAACATCAAACCATGTCTCCCAGCCCAGACATAAATTCAGGATTTGCAGACGTTACGGGCAAACGCACAGACAGGCCAAGATCCAGGAAGTGCGGATCAACCAGAAGCCACTGCACTGCACCAGTGCCTTTCAAGCGAGTGTGTGCCTGCATGAAAGCAAATGTGATTACACGTCTCCATGTTTGCAAAAATGGATATCCGAAATTTGATAAGCGTAATATTTAAGTGTGGGTGTACACCAGCTCCCCATGCTTTCTTAATGTAACAGAGAGAGAGAGAGAGCTTGTTTATTTCAAAATGGAGTACTATGGATCTGGGTATTAATACCAGGCATTGTTATAGCTAAACATCTAGATGGAATGAGGCTGTACACTGAAAGCAGAAAGACTATATGGGCTACTAGTGGGAAGACAACCTATCTGCTGTGTGTGTGTGTGTCAGTTTTTAATGACCCACATACATTTCTAAAAAAGAATACAAACTCACAACTAATAACCAAAAAAGAGGGCAATCAAACTCATAAGTGATAGATACCTTAAAAAAGATAATAGTCTACTGTGCTACTGTGTTGTGTTATAAGCTAAAAATACAACTGCGCTAAGACAACCTCACTTTGACTGTAACAGTTGTGCTCTCCTGTTCATATTTGCTGCTAGTCTTAGTCATAGCCACTTGTAAGACAGAAAGAAAGCAACACACACCACTGAAGGCACAGATCATATATTGGCACTAAAGGACAACTCTGTGCTGATCAAGTCCAGTGGGGTTACACATGTGGGGGTGTATAATGCATCTCAGTGTATTAGGCTCATTGTGTGTTATGTCATGCTTACAACATTGGGTTATAGCAATAGATGACATGTTACTAAACAACACTGAGCGAGGGAGAGATGGAGAGAGAGAGAGAAATAGAGAGAGGAATAGGAAAGATAGGGGCCTATGTAGTAGGCCAAATCAGCTGTGTGATTGATCCAAACGAGAGAACACCATCATTAACAGGCAGACTCATCCAGATCCTGCTCTCCCTTTTTATTCTAATTTTACCTTCCATTTCCATGCTCCTTTGGACTAATTAAATCTCTCTCTCTCGCTCTCTCTTTCTCTCTCTCTCTTTTGCTCTCTCTCTTCCTTTCTCAAGTCATTGGGATGACAAATAATGCAGGGCAATTTTGGCACATTATTATGTATGAAATGTGAAATGTATTCCACTTGGCTGAATATCTTGTGTGTAATGAACACAGCAGTAAACTCAAGTCTGTGTGTGTGTGTGTGTGTGTATCTGTGTGTGTGTGTGTATCTGTGTGTGTGTGTGTGTGTGTGTGTGTGTGTGTGTGTATCTCTCTCTCTCTCTCTCTGTGTGTGTGTGTGTGTGTATCTCTCTCTCTCTGTGTGTGTGTGTGTGTGTGTGTGTGTATCTCTCTCTCTCTCTCTCTGTGTGTGTGTGTGTATCTCTCTCTCTCTCTCTCTCTCTCTCTCTCTCTCTGTGCCTGTACGAGATCGTCACCTCTGCTTCTACCTCCCCTTTCTTCTTTTCCTTTTCCCTCCCCAGTTTTTCTTTTCATCAAGACAAAAAGCTGCTGACCTTCCTGTTCCATACCACCCACCCGCTTCCTTCTCCCCGAACGCAATTTATATATATAGTTGCTGCCTTTCCACCGCGCGGATCCTTTGGGTTTTCAGTTTTCTGTCCCACTTGGCTTTAATTTACAGTGGGAAAATAATTAGAATCTCACTTTTTGTGAGGAGTGGAGTGAAAATGTAAACAATGCTTCCCTGCGGGCGAGTGCTTCATCACGTTGACAGGTGCATTTGAATTTGCCTGGGTGGCGGACAGCCTGGGTTATTTATGTGTCAGTCGCACATGGAAGCCCCGGCCTGGGGAAGATGGGCAGCGGCAGCCCTGCCACAGCTCTACTAGCGCTCGCCGACTGCTGCTACGGTGGCAGCTTACGACCCTCTAATCCCTGGGTCCATGGAGCCCCGTCACACACAGACACACACAGACACACACACACACACACACACACACACACACACACACACACACACACATACAAAAGGCTAAGAATGCCAAGAAAAACTACTCAACTACTAACCCAAGAAAGAGGTCCAAGAAAAGGCATAAAATTACTAGTGTAGTAACAAACACAGATGTATATTTTACACACACATACACACATACACACATACACACAGACACACAGGCACACACACACACACACATACACATATATATATACAAACACACAAACATACATACATACGTACGAACATACATACTGTACATACAAACTCACATACGTTGAGGTTGTTCCCCAATGAAAACATGAACAAAAACACAAGCACACATATACATATAAACACTCAAGCACACACACACACACACACACACACACACACACACACACACACACACAGAGACAAGCATCCTCAGAGACAAGCATCCTCACAGACACTCTGGACGCATTCATATTGCCTGTGGGCATCTGTGACTGGGTAGGGAAGCCTCCTCAGTGGCTGTCTGTGCAGTGCCCGGTCACTCCCACACTGTGCAGCACACAGTCACACACACACACACACACACACACACACACACACACACACATGCCCCCCCCCCCATTTACACAAATATGCCTCCCCCGACATACACACACAAACACACACACACAGACAAACACACATACAGTACACAAACACACACACACACACACACGTGCATACACTACATATACATGCATGCACACAAACATACACACACACACACACACACACACACACACACACACACACACACACACACACAGAAAGAGAGAGCTCAGTCACCCACACTAAAACACAGCTCAGCAAGCAGCACATGTGCACACATGCGCGTACACACAAACACACAGCTGGCTGCATTTCAAGGCCTGTTCCTGTCTGAGAGGCAGAAGTGTGCAGAGGGACAGACCAGTATGTGCTGCTGTGTAGCAGTGGCAGCCTCTATAACCTTCCCAACACACACACACAAACACTCACACAGACACACCCCCCCCCAACCCTCCAATTGCTGCTCTGCCAGCAACGCATGGCTACGCAGGACAAGCCAACCCAAGCCAAGCCATTCAAATGGAAATAGATCTGCTATTATTGTATCATCTCTATCCAGGACTGAGAAAGCGGGAGGATGGCGAGCATGTTGCCTGTGTGCGGTTAGGACAGCTTGAGGGTGCCACGCATTACAGCTCCGTGTTCACTCCCCAGCGCTTTGGCTGCACCCTGGCCACATATCTGGACACAGTGCAGTGGGGGGAATGACAGTCAACCGTTTCGTATTACAGCTGGGTAACAAAGTGCTGTTTACTGCAGTTCAAATATTCCTGTTTCAGTCTGCTCATCCTTGTTACCATACATTAAATGGGTGTATGGAAAAAGTCCTGTATGAGACCAATATTTGATTTAATTGGGTATTTGAACTACAATGCCAATGTAACAGTATTTGTTAGTTAAGACAACTGAGTTTAATGGTGATTTTGAGGGGGGTGGAGATGGTGGGGGCAAACAAACAAGGGTGAATATTTACAGTATAATTAAATAGGATAACTTGAGAGTTGAAACGGTGATGCTATCTCATGCTGGATAATCTTGGAAGCAAATCTGCATAATTTGCTGTCACTAATCTTCCTTTATCCACTGCAAATAAGCCAATTTAATCCATAAGCAACTCTCAAGAATGGATCATTCACTTTGGCGCATGAACCACTGATGCCTTGAAGAGATCCATTTTCTCAAGATTTGTTTTGATGGGCTAAGGGCTAAGGCTTAGGATCTGGAGTCCTCTGTTCATCCATTGTGTTCCAGATCTCAGATCTCCAAGTCTGCTAAGATGCAAGTGGCTTGCGGATCTAAAGCACAAGCTCATTTTGAAAAGGCCTGCTGGCCATTCCTTTTTTAGAAAAAGTTTGTAAGGTTCCACTGGTTCTTAAAAAAAAACCTAGAGGTTTATATGGAACGATTCCCACAAAGAACATCTTTGTTTGTGTAAAACAATTTCGACTGGTGCAAGTGATAAAGTTGACTTAAAAATATAACTAACTACTAACTTTAGGGGCATATCTTGAAGGATAGTTTTTCAATTGTATTTTTCCTTGAAGTGAACTAGTCACATATTCAGATGTAATACAAAGAAGAAAGGAGAAAAAATAGCCGTTCTGTCACAATTTTTCAATAATATTGTGTTTTCCTTATCAAAATGCTATGGATCTCAAGATACACTCTACATTTATCTATAGAATAAATGCACTTAAACACACCTATTCAAGACCATAACCTTTTGCCATCAGATGCAAAACAGACATAGACTGACTGTGTGACCTTTCTTTACATCAGGCTATCTGTAAGGTTGTGATGGCGATAAGATGAAAAACCTCATCTCCCACTCCTTGGCATGTCACCTATTCAACTAAGATGTGGCACCTGCCACAATCTATGGTCCTGTCCCTTCAGGCATTGCATTGAGTCAAGGTCACACACTCTAAAGGTCAGTGACTGAGAGAAAAAAACAGTTTAGGTGGATAAGGAGTTAGATATGGTGTGTAGGTGTTGCTTCTAGAGAAGAATAACCAAAAGCTGATGTTTTATATACTAGTAAATGCTGTCCATCAACAAGCTTGGGAAGAAACATCTGGGACTGAGAAGTGAGGTAATAGAAATCTGGATGCAGATAGGATATGTTGTTGCTGATGTTGTTGTTAATGTTGTTGTTGTTGACTGTAAGAATGAAGAATGGCTCCTCTCATGTTATGGCTTTGATTTTTGTCTCACACACGTTGTTGAGGGCATTAGGCCTACTTGAATAACAACTCCCAACATCCTGTGTTTGTCCCTGATCTGTGTTGAATCACCAGGAATCTCTACGCTCTGATGACGGATGGTGGAACGGCACTAGGGCAGCGTTTGCACCCTCGGATTTAGGTTAATTACAGTAAGACACAGGATGCAATCCACTGCATTTACCTCTTTGTCAGCCGCCATTAGTTAAACATCATTTCCCCTTCACAAAGAATTTGAGCCCAAGTGGATGTAGTTGCATCAGCTGCATCAAAAAAAAAGGAAAGTGTGTGTGTGTGCTGGGGGTGTGGGGGGGGGGGGGGGACACAGGGAGCGAGATATATTCTCTTAAAAAATAAAAAAAATCTCATTTGCTCGGTGAGGCACTAAAGAACTGCTCACTTACTGGCCAACAGTCCAATTTGTACCTTCTGTTTTGCATTACGGATGGCAAGTGAAAAGCACCGGGAATCCATAGGAGACAGGGTGCAAGAGAGCAGGCCTTTGCTCTGAGACACATGTGGACCCAATTTTGTGGCTT
Organism: Alosa sapidissima; assembly: GCF_018492685.1. Lineage (NCBI taxonomy): Eukaryota > Metazoa > Chordata > Actinopteri > Clupeiformes > Clupeidae > Alosa > Alosa sapidissima. Next base: position 2,545,385 of record NC_055973.1, read on the forward strand.
CCAGCTGGATGTGTTTTGACAGCTGACAAGGCATGCAACATATTACGATGAAATTAAAAGAAAAGTCCCATCGTCCCGTCCCCTTTTCTCGGCACAAGTATGAGAATGGAATGAAAGAAAAGAAAAGGAAAAAGGAAAAAAGGAGAGGGAGAAGAAGAAGGAGGAGAGAAAAAAATGAAAACATCACGTCAGGAAAACAATCAGTTGAACGATATTTTCATTCTTCTCTGCATGTGACACTCAAGAGGCCCGTTGCGAATCAAAGGACGCTTCCTCTGCATTGTTGGCTTCTCTCCAGGACTCGGGTCTGGAGAAGGGGGGAGATAAAGTCCCACTAAATTCTGATCCTGGATCAGAACCTCCAGCTAAGCTGATTATCATTATAGGCTAAAAGCACCAACCTGATCTCAGTTCAAGGCCTATTCTCAGCCAGCTCTGGACAACTATAGAGTTTTACAGCAATATCCTGTTCCTGGATTAAAAAGTGAAGGACACATTGGGCAAGCCCCTGACACTCCCTGTAATTATATGTACATATAATCCCATGAACGTGCTACATTGCACCCGCTGAAGGCATATCTGTAGCCATCAGATGTACCTTCTGTAATCTATATTTTCTTTGAGATGAGAGATTATGATCCTTGTATGTAATGTAACAGGCTGTAATACGACCTTGGACAAGTGGGTAGTTTAGTTGCTGTATAAAACTCCATGTAGTGAACCCAATAGCCACTGCATGCTTATACAGAACAGATGTTGTTGTGTTAACATTAATGAACAGATTTGGATACTTTTTTCTCAGATATTCAAGTTTTTTTCCAAACAATGGGTGTGTTACAGTGAACAACAATCCACATTGAGTCACTCTTTCCAAAGAGCAGCAATATACTATTACATGAGGTATCTGGATGCAGTCCCATCCATATCAACAACACACTGATGTAAAGGCAATGCAAAGTCTTATTTCCAACAATGCGGCGAGAAAATTTCATTACCTGTGACCTCCGTGGATGGTTTACCCTGTAGATGGTCCAAAGGTCACTGAGGTGCTAACAAAGGCCGACAGGTCTGCTTTGACCTGAGGAAGGGAGGGCAAGGGTGTGGACAGTGAGGTCACGGATGGGGGGGGGGGGGGTATGCAACTCACAGCCCATAAACCCCCTACCCCCATCCCCGCCCATTCGTGATGGTCCGCCATCACAGCTTTCACACATTACTGCCCACCAAAAACTCTGTGACCTTTTCACCAACCCAGGCATGTCCCCTTCGCAGTCAAATCTCATATTGAGCTCCCTAATGCAGACGCGGCTCTTCCTATGCCTGTAGCCCCGGGCCATGCCATTCAGGCTTACTGCACTGTCCACTAATAGCCCCCTGTAATTGAAGAAGCTGCTCCCGGTCCTAATGTGTCCGCACACGACTGCAACCCACCCCCCCCCACAGACACACACACAGACAACACAGCAGGATTGGATTTGTGTGTGTGTGTGTGTGTTTGTGTGTGTGTGTGTAGAGGTGTATAGGTGTGTGTGTGTGTGTTCGTGTGTGCTTGTGTGTGTTTGTGTATTAGAGAGAGTGTGTGTGTGTGTGTGTGTGTGTGTGTGTGTGTGTGTGTGTGTGTGTGTGTGTGTGTGTGCGTGGGGGGAGTTGATGGGTGAGGCAGGTGCCATCCTCCCTTGAATGGGGTAAGGGGGAGCAGTCCAACCCCTGTGTTTGTGTTCCTGTTTTGGGTTCCTGTTGTCCATGGGGGCGTTTAAGGGACCATTGTTTCCCCCTGACAGGGCCTTCCCGTCATGGAGTGTGAGCCCTCCTGGAAAAGGTCTCCCATGGTGGTGATGGAGTCACTAGGGAATCACTCTCTTGGAGTGTTAATGCTACAGGTCCACACAAGTACACAGTACTGAACCTCCAGAGTAAATGTGTAAGTACAGGTGAGAACCTACCTGTATAATGTACAATTGTACTTATGTTGCTACACTTTTTGTTTTTATCTGTATTTTATGCCATATGTCGCTCCCTATGTACCTCCAACCCTACATGTACTGTATCCCTGCACTGCTTGGTGAAGCCACAGCCATTATTTACTTGATGCTAGTGCCTGCATGTTCTACTACTGATAATATATTAACTTGTATTAAATTAAACTGATAAATAGTTTACAACCATAATACCTTTCCCACCTCACAGGTAATGATAAGAAAAGACTTTGGAAACATATCTATTGCCTATAGCAAACATATCCATTGAATTTAGATGGGAATAAATGGTTTCTGTATGAAGTGAAATAAATATCTATAAAATTGCTAATGATGTTAGCATTTAAAACATGGACAAATAATAGAGTTTTACTGTCCATTGTAGCCTCCACAGGCAACAGGTCTGATGAGTAAGGAGAGGGAAACAAATGAAGGAACAAGAAAAAAAGGAAGGAGAAAGAGAGAAAGAAATGGAGAGCTGAGACGACATGGGGGGGGTTAAGAGCCCCAACAGCCTGCACATCATTAGAGTTCCAATCTGTGAGACCCACCCCCTCCCCTGTCTAATGCCCCCCGCGACAGGTTTGCCGCCTGTCAGTTGTTTTTTTTTTTTAATCAAAGCACCTTGGGTGTTCCCAAATTTTGCCCCGTGGTTACACATTACGGAGACACGTGGCGTCCTCGGCAGGAGCAGCGGTGGGGAGACAAACGGCTCAGCGCCACACAAATCTCAACGCCATCTCCATTGCGAAAACATCTCCAGGGCCAACGGGCTCCCATTAACGCAATGTCACCCAAACTTCTCGTGAATTACGGAGAAGATTACCGCTAACCAGCCCCCTCTTCCGTCACTGTCACGGCCCTCTGACAAAACAGTTTGCATACCTGCTTAAGTATTACAGCAATGAACACCTCCCTTCCAGGTACAGTAATCAAGGGGGTGATGGCAGACAATTAATTAGGTCCATCTGCATCACTGCCTCTACATAATTAATGTGCTCATTACAGGGACCCTGTATGATTTGCTACCTCCAACTCTTTTCGCTTAAGCTCAGCACTTCATGCCCAACGCAAGTTGTGAAAGCTAAAACGACACAGGAGTTGCATAGATCACCTCGGCTTGTGTCCCTCCCAACATAAAAGAGAAGCAGATTCATTTCAATTTAACTACACACAACTCCAGGAGGCATTCAGTGGCACATTAGAAATATATTTCAATAGCCACAGACACAAAGATATGCCAAAAATTGTGTTGGAAAAAACACATTATAGGACTTGACAGATAAATGGACAATATTGTTACAAGTCGTTCTTTTTCAACAGTGCTTGATGGGATGTTAAAGCTACCAGCAACAACACTCATCATATGGCCTGGAAGAAAGTGAGCTATAATATAAAGTTAATTGGAGAAGGGAAAATAAATCAAATTAGGATTTATGGCTGCCCTGTGAAAATTACAAGTTTGATAATAATAGGCCATTTGGAGATTTGTTATTGAATGTAGAATCCTTCTTTTTCATGTTATTGTTCTTCTGCTTGAGGGAAACAAACGCATCAGGCTCAAGAAATAGGAGATATCGCAGGATGAGAATAGTTCCAGCACATGTTGTGTGCTCAACTACTCTCATTTCCGCCACATATGTAGAGGCTTAAGGAAACAAAGACAAAGTATATATAGCCACAAAACTTCAAACTTCAGATCACGTTCCAAAATGTTCTGCAGAAATATACATGTAGGGGTCGTCTCGTTCATCTTCTGTACATGCCATTTAGTTGGTACTTCCAAGAAGGTTAAAGAGCGGCTTTCATTAAAGCACATAGAGATGTCCATGCAGTTCTGTATGAAGCTAAGACTATAAACAGGTACAGGCCAAGTTTAACTACAAACCTCTTTAAAATGAGCTTCTCCTTGGTCAATGCATGGAACTGGCTCCCTTGTAAATACAAAAAGATTTGATTTCCTACACTGGGTTATATTGCTAACCATGAAGCATGATTGGCAACAACTTGTCAGCCATAGTACTACTTGATATGTGACCCTGGTTGACTTCGCAGACAAAACATTGTGCTGCTGTTTGATTACAACTCTTGTTTGTCTGTACAGGTTGACAACACAGGTTGGGAAGGTGGTAACGTCCTTCACCGTCGGAGTAAGTGTAGCTATTGTTTTTCTCCTAATTCTTTCCCCCCCCCCTCCTCCTTTGGTTAATGAAAGCCTTGTGGCCAATTGTTATGAAAATTACGCCTTTCTCTCTTATATTAATTGGGTCCATAATAAGGAGTTCGTCAGACTCATTATTTAATTGCAAGGGCACATTTGGAATACAGTTTCTGAAATGTATTTTTAATGAAAACCACTACATCCTGACCTAATCATATCAACCTTATTCTATCTAATTAAGGATGCAAAAAATCATTAGAGTTGCAAAATATTAGTTTCAGCTCTGCTCTCAATGCTTTTATGAATACATTTTTTTCATGTCTAATGATAAATAGTTAATGAGGGAAAAATGACAAAAATTTGCATGTAGGCAAATTAGTTTAATAGGGATATGTCTTTGCTGAGTTAGGAAAGTGACCCTCTTTTGCATGGAAAAATTGCTACAATAATTATGAAATAATGGCAGAGCCTATCTTATTTAAATGAAAAATTGCCTGCCTGAATAATGTAAAAATCATAAAATGCAATAACCCTAAATTTTCATCACACGGGCAAATGTGTGTAATGTGTTAGTGTTTTATCAGTTTAATAAAGGCAAATTAGGGAGAATATGAAGTAAGCACTGATTGTTGTAATACGGTGAAAGTACAGTTATGTGGGAATGATTAAGATGTGGGGGGCCACTCTGAGAAGCTATCAGCTAAATGAGCCATATCCTTAAAAGTGCTCTAAACAATATTGCGTGGTTTCTAAGCTAGTGTGTGGTTTCTAAGCTGGTAGCTGGTGCAACCTGGACCATAAAACATAACAAAGTTGTCCAGCCATTCACCTGTGAGGTGCGCGTTTGACGTTACCCAACATTGCTTAGAGCGCCTTTAATCAGAAACTTCAACTTTTGAAAGCTGTCCATGATGAAAAAGTTAAGTTAAAATTTTGCCACAGTAAACATCTTCATCCAGTTTAAGACTTGCCTGTCCCCACTGCTGAAAGCACTGAAGTAGGGGCTTTTCTGGAGAGGAGCAGGCCTTTGGGATTGGCCAAACATGTGGCGAGAACATTCAAGAAGCATCATCACCAAATGACTGTTACACAGTTAAGACCAGATGATTGAAGTGGAATGGAGGTTAGTATTCAAGAATATTTGGTAACACGGCTTACTTTTACAAAACTTTAATCTTTAACAAGCTACATTATTTCTAATATTCTCCTTTTAAACTTGTTGGTCTAACATCAGATGACTTAAATTGTGGCCCTTTACTTATATGTTTTTTCGTTTGTGTGTTTTCAAAGAGTCTGAACGGGTGTTAATAAATGTGTTGCATTGAGTGGTAAAAGTTGTATGGGAAACTGACACACATTCACAAAGCCACCACTAGCTGTGTCTATTTTGGTAATTATGTTGTACTAATTAGAATGAACTAATGACCTCTGAGATTCTTCACTTTCTCAAATGTAACTAAATACAAAATAAAAAAATCAAATATGAACTTATGGCTATTTAATGAATACTGCAGTAAATAGTGATTCGATGGCTAAATGTTTTGCTGATACATATCTGAAGCCCAAAGAAACTACCAACAAAACTCTCTTGGGTTGGCTACACATCATAGTGAATACTTCAAAGAGTTGTATATCTAACCAATACAACTGTCTTAATCAAGTGAACAGAGTATAAACTTCCATATAAAAAATGACATGTTTACAGTGAGAGAAAAATGGCAGAGGGTTATCATGGATAATAGATGGGGGGGGGGGGGGGGGGGGGGGGGGGGGGGGGTCCTTACCTTGCGCCTTTCCCCATTGAATCCCCTCCACTGCTCAGCTTTCTTGATGATGTAGTTCAGTTCCTGATTGGACACTTCCAGATCTTGAGGGACGAAGAAAGACCCTTCAGGACTGTGGAGGCGTTGGTATACGTCCAAGACACGGCCATCATTGTGGAGCCTGAAGAAATGGAGGAGATTTGAGGCCGTTTGCTGTGTAATTGGGAGAGATCGGTTGTGATGATCGGGTCTTCTTAAACTGATGCTTGTGAGTCGTTTGGAACAAACGCTAATTGGGCATAACTACCACCCCTCACTACTGAAATTGCTAAAGAGGCAAAACCAATGTTATCTCCCTCTTAATATACCGGTGAAATTGTCTTGCTGAACAATTTTGTACACTTCCAAATCGCTGGATCAAATCCTTTCAGACTTTGAAGGTCAAACTAACTCTTTAGTCCCTAACTTTTCTTTTGAGTGGACCTAGGTTTCTTGGTTAGTTTTAGTGTCGTATTTCAGTCCACTGGCTGCCACAATTATTAACCTCCTAATAGGAATGCTGACCTTTATTTCCAAGCCTCATTTTGATGAGCAGTAAAGAAGCGAAAGAGGGCTCTTTAATGCTATCTGAGGATGGACTTTCCGTCCAAGATCCTACAAGAAGCATCCATAGCCATGATTGGTTGGCGGATGCAAATTCATGGTCTCTCTCAACCACATTTTTTTTTTTTTTTGCTTTCACCAGTCCTGTTTGTAATCTGAATGACATTTACACATATCAGAAAAAATAGAAGGAAGATAAATAAACATATGAGGATCATACATGAGTGGGAGGTTTTTTTTTTTTGTTTTAAAATATCGAATCAGACTTTAGTCTGAGATCTAAGAGACTTTCGTAGCTGCTATGAGACCGAATGTTTAAACTGAGCAAACTCTTTCATGAGCTGGGATTGAGTCATGCAACCACTCCAGCTTCAGTATCGATCAGCGTCTTGATGTCTGTTGCACATCAGAAGACCCTTTTCTTCTCAGCCGGCAAGGATCAACGACATGCATCTCAACCACCCGTAATGCAGATGCGCTAGCCTCTCTTAAAAACTAGGCACCCTGTTGACCTAACATGGGGAATCTCCACAGTCAAAGGGTAATCAAGTCTCAAATAAAGTGTGCATCAGTGATGCAGGCTTTTAAGATACATGCTCTGTGAAGCCTGCTGTTAAACATCCCCCTGAGTGCAATGGGGAGAACTCTGACTGATGCCTCTTTGGCTACAATATATAGACACACAAACATACACACACACACACACACATACACACAAACACACGCACACACGCACGCATGCACACATACACACACACACACACACACAAACACACACACACACGCACACACGCACGCATGCACGCACACACACACACACACACAGCGTTTAGTTCATTCACTACTTATACACATACGAGAAACAGACTTTGGCCTGCTTCAAAGTGCATACTTTTAGAAGCAACAGAACTGAAAAGGTATGACTGTAAAGAACAATCATTCATACAAAACAAATATATGTTTGTTATCAGCACATTCTAAATATAAAATCTACTGTATGGAATTGCACCCACATTGACGACTGGTAAGCGCAAAGAAAGAAAGAAAAAAACAAACAAATAAATAAATAAATACTGTATATGTCTTGTATAAATGTATCAGATCTGCGGTCTCACAGTTCATCTTCCATGAAGCCCTTTTCTCAGAGTTTGGGGATCATGACCCACTGTGAGGAGCTCATGTTCCTTTCTCTCTCTCTCTCTCTCTGTCTCTCTGTCTCTCTCTCTCTCTCTCTCTCTCTCTCTGTCTTAGCCCCAGAGCCTGGTGAATGTGGCACGGTCTGCTGGATCCAACCCCACTCAAAAGGCTGGGGAGACCAGTCTCGCTTCAATGCCCTTCCAAAATGGAGGATCTCTTTTTTTCTACAAAATCTTTTTTTTCAGCCTCTTTCACTCTTTCTCTCTGCCTCCTCCCCTGTCTCTTCTCACCCCATCTCATTTACCTTGCGATAATTCGGCGCAACACCCTTGCCACTGATCCTTTATCACGTTTTCTTCTATTTGTGACTTTTTTAAAAAGGTATTACAAAAAATGTGTGAAAAAATAATAAAAGATTTGAGGAAAGGGGGAAAATCAGTCAAATATTTTGCTGCAAATGAATCAGGGCTGCCTAAAATGTAATTAAAAAAGGATAACAGTTCATTCTATCTATACATATAGCCTCGGGCTCTATTTTAGAAATAGGTCATGGGCTATGTCAGTACCACTCCTCTGTCAGCCAATAGGAATTTGTAACCCATAAAATTATCAACCCTCCACAGCCTGCTGGCCTACATTCGCTTCCATCCACACGGATGTGAGTGGCAGAAGTCATTATTCCTCGCTGCTGTTTTAATATTGCCCGTTTAGAAGAAGGCCTGATAAGTGGAGCTTAGCGAAAATGAGATGGTAGCCTCTTTTCCCTTACTCCCGATTTCACAAAGAGATTCATTCAATAAGGGCTTTGCTACAATTTGCACCCTCATTGATCGAATTTTTTTTTTCTTATTTAATTTTTCTGGTCATGTCCTACAAAAAAATTACACGTTGCATAAAAATGTGTCATTACAGTACTATGGAGGATATGGAGACTATATAGCCTGTATGCTATCAGTCAGGTGAGTTTCCTCCAGCATTATGACACAACCGCTACAGTGGCAATAAATATGTTATAATAATATTAAATATCAGTTATAATACTAAATATCAGATATAAAAAACATATGATATCAGTGAAAGATAAACGTTCAGCAAAATAAAGCAAACATTTTGCAAATTAAGTTGACACTTAAATGGGCACTGGTAAAATCTACTCTTCATGTCAGATATAACATCACATTCCCATACAACACTGCAGCAGAGGTACTAGAAAAACAAAGTTCAGATCATGTTCTTGTCATCAAAACAACACCCTCAGAAGACCATTTTTAAAACTGTTTGTCTTCAACGGTGATTAGATCAGTGCTGTGTTGGCAGCCACTGAGGAAGCAGGGACTCCTGATGAGGCGCATGCACATGCATGATGTGTGCCAGCTCGTGGACAGAACACAGACGCGTCACCTCATTGGCAGAGTATTGCCCACGGCTACTCAGTCCCAAAAATACTCAGTGATAATTCTTAAATCTGGGTAGTATCTGTTCCCCGCCTTGCACTCTGCTGGCTGCTGTGTTGTGACACGTTTCAGCCACCAGGAAGGTCGGGTGGGGTTGGGATGGGGGGCGGGGGGGGGGGGGGTGGGGGTGGGGGTGGGGGTAGTGGTGGTGGGAAAGAGGAAAGGAAAGAGCAAAATGACAGCGAATGAGGTCTTACCGTAGTGGAATAGAGAAAAGGCTTCCAGGAATATTGATGGGGACATACGGGGTGGATACAGTGCAAGACATCTCAATAACACAAAATCACATATGCTGACACAGGGCACTGGGAAACATAGCCTGTTAATGGACTGCACCCTTGGAGTAGAAATACAGTATTTTGAACTTTGTATTGCTCTCTGCATGGTCCTCAATAAATCTTAAGCTGGGCAGACACTACGCATTCGGAGTGATTCAAAAGTTTGGTAGGCTTCACAGAAGCTTACCTAATAAAGTGTAAGTACGCAAGTTAGTACACAAGTATGCCAGCTTGTGTAGATCTGTGAAGAGCTCACCTGATGAAGTATATGTAGAGGATGGTGAGGGAGAGCAGGAAGTGGACGGCGTAGAGGAAGAGGGTGACGATGATGCCCGCTGCCCCTGACTGCTCCGTCTTGAGGAGGTGCCAGTAGAGCTTGGCAGCATCGCCCACTGGGTGATCGGCACTGTAGGCCAAACGCTGCCAGAGAGAGAGCCACACACACACACGCGCACACACACACACACACACACACACACACACGCACACACACACACACACACAGATGTAGTGGTATGGAATGTTCAGATGATATGGTGTAAAACTGTGTACAATTTTACTTCATCTTTGCTAAACACTTTAGCACAAATTTGTTTGATATGCTATTCGAAAATGTATGTGACATTTGATGTGCATATACTGACGTCTGTAAGTTGAAAATGTCATGGAAATGACATGAATCAAAACCTAATTGCAATATTCAGTTTGTAAATTATATTAAACCACATTAACACTTCACAGTTGTGAGCAAAACCTGATAGAAAATAGCCTAATGCAGGACTCTTTCTCTTGTTCTGCATCAACTCTGAGCAGCTTAACTTAAGATATATCTTAAGTTCATAAAAAATATATTCACAAAACGTAATTAATGTGCCCTGCTAGAAGCTCCTTATCTCCTATGGCTGAAGTGATATTAAATTCTGCCCTATCTGTGTGAGTCAGTCGAGTTTTCAAACATAATCCCCCATCCTTATGGAGAGAAAAAAAAACAAGAGCCAAGTATCTAATCTAACCTTGCTGATTTATTCTCCATTTTATTTTGTTTTTCTTTTTTATGTATTCTAAAGTCACTTTGCCAAGATAATCCGGCGAAACTTCTATTTAAAGTGGCGCCACTGTCCAAGTTATTTTAAGTGACTTACCCCCAGGATGGCGTCCACTACAAAGACCGCCAGAGGGTCGAGCAGTGTCCACACAGCCAGCGCCATGATAAACTTTGACAAGAAGGATGGCAGTGAGGCAAACAGCAGCTGACAGGCCCATCTGATCAGCAGCAGAAGCAACGTAACCGCGTTCAAGGTCAGAGGGCCAAGCACTACCATGGCCAGCTCCTCGCGGGTATGAAGCAAGGAATTCTGGTAGACCAGCTCCACTGTGTGAGCGTGGAATTGGAATCTGGGGAGTCAAGGAGAGAGAGAGAGAGTGTGTGTGTGAGTGTGTGTGTGTGTGTGTGTGTGTGTGTGTGTGAGTGTGTGTGTGTGTGTGTGTGTGTGTGTGTGTGCGGTGGAGGGGATGAGGGGGAGGTGATGTGTTACTGCATGCTCAGTGCTGGAGGGCTAAGCCGCTCTTTTGTTTACAAATTTTGTACAAACAAGCATCATTGTAACAAAACATATATATATATATATATATATATATATAAAGAGAGAGAGAGAGAGAGAGAGAAAGAAAGAAAAATGTGTGATTCAAATATTGATTCAAATTCAAATATTGATATTGATATTGATACTGTGTTAAACGATTAAATGTTAGCTTGTTTTTACAGTGCTGTTAGGTATAAAAAGTGAAAGACAATGTGAAACTCAAAACCTGTGTGGGTGAGACTTTGACATTCTCTACCCTCTCACTTAAGATCAAGGCTCATGGAATTCTTAATCTACCAGCTGCAGGTTGTGGCAGGATGAACAACGTCCATTTTAGTGGTCATTAATTCCCCTGTGAATTGCTGTTGAGAAGGACTGCACTGCCCATTAAACACAATGCGGTTCATTTGGTTGGTGCTTCATCCTGACCATGCACTGTTGTTCTTATGAATATCCACCTACTCCAGGTTTGAAATATGATATTGTTAAACTGTTATGTTGTCACCATGAAGATGATATTTTTGTAACATGAATTTTTGAAAAACCTTTCCATTAAAAAATGGATGAAGACAAAAATGACAGCCAAATAGCCAGACAATTAGAACTATTAATTAATAAATTTTTCAACGTAACATCAAAACATGACAGGAAAACATTCAATACAGTTCATAAGTTTGGCTCCTGAACCACATTTTGACTGTGGACATGTTTATTTATACTAAGGATAGTAATTACTAACCAAATTTTGCAAAATAAATGATTGTGGTCTCTCCCTCCCACGCTCTGTCTCTCTATGTGTGTGAGAGACTGAATATGTGTGTGTGTATGTGTGTGTATGTGTGTGTGTGTGTGTGTGTGTGTGTGTGTGTGTGTGTGTGTGTGTGTACTGTATGAGTGTTATATGCTGAGGGTTGATTGGAGCGGTGTAGGGCAGAGAGAGGGTGAGAGAGAGTGAGATAGACCACTGATGACCAGGAGGCATGAACACACACACACACACACACACACACACACACACACACACTGTCAGCATGTCGCCTATCCCTGACCATCACCGAAGCATGCCGGTCACCAGCTCTGCCCATTCCAGAGAGAATAGCTTGAAGGGAACGCACGGACAGACATGTGGAACTTGTCATCTGCCAGTGAACCCCCCCCCCCCACACACACACACCACCCCACCATCCGCTCTCTCCACTTACACTACTTTTCTCCTCTTTTTCTCTCTCTCTGTCTCCCGCTTTATCTCTCCATCCCTCCCTGCCCTGCATTTTTACGCCGCTCTGTCAGGTCAGTTTCCATGATTTAATGCTCATGTTTGTTCCCCCGTGCAGTAAAATCTGGTTTGTAAGCATATTCACAGACCCACTCTGGAAAGCGATAAATTAAATCAACACCACATGCGGCATTCCGATATTACAAGACCGCAGCATCATGCTCCGGGTTTATGGAGGGACAAAACGCTGTCTACTAAATGATATAAAATAAATTCTTTCCAAATAATGCGCACTGAGAGGGAAACCACAGGGACGGCAGGTTGAAATCAGTGAGCGCGTCCCACGTGGGGTCATTACGGCTTTAGAGCAGGCTTATTAAACCACTAATGGGGAGGATTTTCTACAGATGATGGAGCTCACCGATGTTTGATCTAGAAGTCTGTGTGTAAGTCTGGGACGTCTGAGTATGTGGCGGTGTGTGTGTGTGTGTGTGCGTGTGTGTGTGTGTCTGTGTGTGTATATGTGTGTGCACGTGTGTGTGTATTTGAGACTACACTATGCCCAAGTCAATGAATACTCTGTGCCAGTGATGCCTCATACACTCATACGATCATAATATCAGTGCTTAATGAAGCTTAATGCTTTTGCATGAACTGGAGTATCAGTTCTGTGAACATGCATTTTGTCATAAGGGCTTGTGTATTGCACCAGTCCTGGTGTATGGATTCGATATAGAATGAGCCCATTCAGGGGGGACGTGGAGTACATAACAAACTGTGTGCACGTCTTAAGGCCAGACCAGGCGACAAGTGTCGCTCAACAAAAAATATTGTTGTTGACAGTCACAATGGCACTGTAGGCATTCATAGTCCAACGTCAGCGACCAATTGTCCAATAGAACGGCAACTAGTTTTTAACATTACATCTCACTGTGAAATGAACGTCAACACAGACCTTGGCAGTTACACAACAGAATGTAGGACTCTGATAGAACTTGGAGTGATATCCAATCAGAGTATTCAGCAATGTTTACGCAATTATTTATTTTGTCATGTACACGACGCATTTTAGCCTCTTTTACGACATATTTTCTTCGAGCGACATATGTAGTCGACTGTAAATTGGCCTTTACAGTATGTATGTGTTATTACAAATGTAAAGAGGATGTCTAAGCACACCTCCAGAACTCCCCTCTTCCTGACTGTGTCTGCAGCACCAGACAGGGGTGAAAGACAACAGACATGAGGGGGGAAGAGAGAAAACAGAGGAGAGAGAGACAGAGTAGAGAAGAGAAAATAGAGAGAGAGAGAGAGAGAGAGAGAGAGAGAGAGAGAGAGAGAGAGAGAGAGAGAGAGAGAGAGAGGACAATCAGGAGGGAGGAGTGATATCAAAGGCGGTGACACTCACTTGTTGACAGGAACTGCAATGGCCTGCAGGAAGAGCCACTGGCTGCAGTAATGCAGGTAGAGCCGTATGAACCACATCAAAGCCACCAGCGGGATAATGAGGCCGAGCTGCAGCAGCCGGGCACAGCAGTGTCTCCGCGGCGTCAGGCCCAGCTCACACGGTAGCAGACGCAGGGCCAGACGGCCGCGCTCTGCCGCCAAGCCACCGCCAACACCGCCGACACCGCTGGGGTGCTGTGGTCTGAGGAGGGAGGATGCATAAGGGGAGTGTGACACACATAAAACCTCACAAACACACACACATGCACACACGCATACATATGTAGAGGGATACACATATGTGAAATATACACATGCTCACACACTACACTACACTACACTACACTACACTACACTACATACATACATACAGAGAGAGACAGCAAGTGGAATATCACTCTTTTTCATGGATGTGCATGTAAGCACGTGTCACACACAGACACACAGAAGCCCCTTTCAGACATAGACTGGAATCTGGACATGATCTAGATGTCACGCGGGTGGGGTATATGTATGAATACAATTGTCTGCATTATTGACCTAAACACCCAGGCCTTACTCTACCTCAAATCACCCGGGCCTTACTCTACCTGTGTGAAAAAATATTAGACTAATTTCTTAGATTAGAAATGATCTGTACAAGTAATTGTCAATATTACAAATATACCCTTCACTTACAAATCTATTCTACGGGTACGGATTGGTTTTACAGCTACAAATCATCCTACAGTTAAAAATATTTTACCATTACAAAAAAAAGCTGTCGCACAGTTACAAATCTTTTATACAGGTGCACAGACTTTTGCACCACCTTAGGGATTAGAAGCATCTCATATGTATTGTGTGTGTGTGTATCAGGATAACTGTAACTGTAAAACTGATTTGTGTATGTCCTTCACTTACAAATATACTCCACAGGTACTAAACCTTCCACAGTTGCTGTCTTTCAATTACAAAGCTATTCTGCCATTACGAATCTTATTTTTTTGTTAAATCACAAATCAGTTTTACAGTTACAAATCCTGATACACACACGCACAATCTATCTAACTTGATCTAGCTATACTGGGGCTCGTTTCAAGAAAAGTTAGCAACGACGTTGCTCAACCGCCGTGGTACGACACAACTTGCGATCAAACAACAACATTGTTACAGCCATTTCCAGAAAGCATCATACCTGTGTCGCAATTTGCTACCTCCGTCGTTCGAACACCGTAGTTCCAACAACGTTGTTGATGATGCAGCGATACATATCATTGGTGGAAAGAGTGGCAACGTGTAATACCCCACCACCCTAGAAATTCTCTGCCACAGCCTGTGTTGACATTTTTCTCATTTAAACTGAGTGATTAATGCTGGCATTGTCATTGTCATCTGCAAAAACCTAAACCTATTGCAAGTATATAAAACATTTTACTGAAGCCGACCAATATGTGCCATTATTTGTGTTAAATATGTATGTTGGAAAAATTATATAGCCTGGACGAATATCTGGGTATCGCAATTGTTATCAACTGTCTCGTGGCTTAACAGCAGCGCGTCAGTGCACTGCACGCTCTGCCGGAGTTCGCATCCTGTCTCTTCTTTTCACCTCTGAGTAAGAGTAGGCCTTCGAGACACAACAATACAGTAGGTTTTCACCATACATATGTATGTATATAGTTACTCTACATCGAGAGACCATAGGTACAAAACATCAGTCAAAAACAATTGAATCTACGTGTCACACTAGTTCACCTCCAGGTAGCGAGAAGCAAGAGGACAATCTCACATCATAAGAAAATCGAACCTACAACGCTGGGATAACAAGTCACCTGCTTTAGCCACTACACCATTTATGTGCTGATTTTAAGAGTCTGTGAAGATTATAATACCAGCTTATTACACGGCTCTTCAGAGTGCTGCAGAATGCTCCATTCACTTGAATGGGCCTCCCCAACATTCGGTGGTCTGCTAATTCTCAATAACAGATCGTTGCTAAGTATAACAGACCGCTGTCAAGGAAAATGGGCTTTGTGCTTCTAATTTACGCCTTTCATATTACTGCGCAAGGACTGGAATTTCATTCAAAAGTGAAAGCAGACGGTTGATCAGCTGTGTTCTAAAGAATGTTTGATTCAAGTTCAGCGTGTGCTGTTGCGAACTATTTGTTTCTCACCAAAAGCCACGATGAAACGGTAACAAATAGGCTATAGCCTAGGCTATGTAGGCTAAAGAGTCACATTGTGGGGAGTTTATTGTTTCGTTTTGGCAAGTAGCCGTGTAATAAGCGGGATAATGTATAGAACGGCGGCCGCTCGTGGTCCGGTTCGCCCTGTCGGGACTTATTTTCCCAATAATGACCGCCGTTCTATACATTATCCCTTACTTATCAAAAAGCAAGGCAATACTCAAATTAACATAAATAGCAAGAATGAGCCAAGTAGGCGAGTCAGTCTCTTAATCAAAATAAAGCTACAGGATAGATCAATCATTGGGTCACGAGATAAACATCCACTTCACAATTTTTGGTTAGGCAGTTGTGATTTTTGGTTAGGCGCTCAGGACACCAACTGGAACTACCAAGGAACGACACAAGTGCGACTGCCCAGGGGCAGTAGTTCAAACGACCAAACTTTGCGTCCTTGTTTGCGATTGAGAGTTTGAACTACCCTTTCTAGAAACACCAAATCCAAGAACGATGGAGCGAACTACCAAGGTTGCGACACATGTTAGCCAACGACGCTTTCTAGAAACGAGCCTCTGGGTAGCTTACATCATCTGATTTTAATATTTACAGATACAGTATCTAGGCTATATTTAACATTTAACATTTATTTTCTATTTGGCCTGTTATTCAAACACAGTGTGAACAGTGATATGATAAGTAATGTGAACAGGCACTGACACATAAAAGCAATACACATTTCACCAATAAAACACCTTAAACACAAATTCACATACATGTACATGTCACAAGCCAACATATTAGATTAGCATTTCCTTTCCTTTCATATACAGAGAACACAGATGGTGTGAGAGTCATGAGAGTAGGAGAGGTTGAGATGGCATGAGAGAGAGAGAAAAAGAGAGAGAGGTAGAGAGAGTGTGAGTAGTCTAGAAGAGCAAGAGCATAATCACAGTCTCCACAGGACACGTAATTCTTTCTCTCTCTCAAACACAAACACAAACACACACACATAAAAAAAAAAACAGCATGCAACACAGAATGGAGACCAAACCAAACAAATAAACAAAAAGCTAATCATTAGCTTCATTAGCTAAAAAGACAACCCCTCATGCTCCAAAATGAATTAAACTACTGGTCTTCACCTCTGATCAAATCTGTCTAAAACTCTACTACAGAACGACACTGGAAGCTGCCCTACAGTACAGCGTCAGAGTCATCAAGTTGTTGGAGCTGTTGAATGTGAGGGCAATTTGCAGAGGATTAACTCACAGGATGTTGCCGTCAATTTCTTACATCAAGTCAAAATAAACGGAGGAGAGATGGCCCCTGGCCCCAGGAGGAGGGGATGCTCTGAAGTGTTACATTATTTGGACTCTCAGGTTTCCCTAGAAGATAAACACCAGATCGCTGTGAGTTTTCATGTGAGAGGGAGAGAGTGAGAGAGTAGCGCTGAAGAGTGATGCTGGGTCTCAACTCACTCAGAAAAAAAAAGAAGAAGAAGGAAAAAAAACTTGCAGTGTCAACAAGTTTGCTTTGCAGAGAAATATTCACAGTCACAGACATTTAAGCTGTGTGGTAAGGACAACCTCAGCAGAAGTTTGTTCTACCAAGTGCAAGCAGAACTAAGCCATCTTATTTCTCCAAGTCCCATTAGTTCTGCTCCATCGGCATACTTCTAACAATTGGACAAATATGTATACCGTATTATACACTTACAGGGCTCAGCTGAAATCTTCCCTACATGTATCGGCCACGACGGTAAACAGTATTGCACTGTGTTATTAAAGCTAAGCTATCTAAGCTGTTTGAATTGTTTTCACAGGCATGCCCTCATGTCCCCAAAGGTCATGTTTGGAAAGCCAGCGTCACTGAACTGCCTGGACAGCATTACAATATCTTGTTATCTTCTGTGGGTATCTCTGTCACCAACCAAAATGCCAGGCATTGGTCTTTCGGAATGTCAATCAAACACCAGAATGCAGGTGAAGTGTGCCTGAGCTCAAAGACTAGAAAGAATCCCAGAGGACTGTTTTAAAATATCTGGCTAGCAGTGGGTAAAATGAACAGGCTTCCCCTCACTGTTTATAGAGCTACTTTTCAGTGTTAGCTTGTTTTCCATGTACACAGTGTGGTGAGAAGTTATCGTGCTGCAGTAATCAGACACAAGTATATAACAGTTTGTTTGCTCAGAGATCCACTCTGTCCTTGTTGTCACCCAATGCACTATCACAACTAGTTCCACACTGCACAGCACAAAGCTGCTTTCTGCACATCTGCAAAAGCGAAATTACGCCGTAGACAAAAAGCCAACGTGTCAGAGACACTGGCAAGATGCTTCACTGTCACGACACATAATGTAAAAATGCCAAAGCCAAGCTGACTCTCATCTTTGGTGTAATGAAGATATTGATGATGCATGAAAAGAAAATCTTTTTAGCTGTCTCTGCAGCGGTCCTTCTCAATGAGATATGGATAACATGATGTGAAATCTGTTATCACCACCAAATTGATTTCATCGTTGCACCTACAATTATAAACGTGTGTCTTAAAAGAAGCAGAGGAGAGTGAGTAGGAAGGAGGGAGGAAGGGGGGGGGGGGGGGGGGGGGGTTGGAGTGGGTGAACTCTGTCTCGTGGGCTGAATTTTCTGCACGGCATCACAACCTGTCCATTTAATGTGACAGCGAGTTCTTGCACAGGCACATCTGAAGTGCTCATCACAAACACACGGGGAGCTGCCAAGATGTTTCAAGGCAACCCTGCTTAAGCACCACAAGGATGCTGTTCACCGAGATAGTTGCACAACTGACAAACTAATGGCGAAAAATGGCACGTTTAAAATTGCAAATAACCTTTAATCACCAGCTCTAAAAGACGATTCTTCAAGACTGCTTTGTCTATGGGTGTGGGGTGTGCATTATGTAAGGTAGAAACAAGCACCAAGCCTGTTTTTTTTTTTTTATTTAACATAACATCAGCAGCAAGCAGAGACATGTACAGTATTAAGCCTTTTAGATGGCATGGGTAATAACTGCGAAGAGAGTGAGGTGGTGGCGTTGCCTTTAAAGCTGATTTATGTGAAGACGGCTCCAGGGGAGAGAGAGCAAAAGGTAACCCTGGGAAATATTTTCGCCTTCGGTTAAAGGCTCTAAATCTGGGGCCACTTAAAGACTGGACTTATCCTTTATTTTGAGGATTAAGTTATTTGCTGTCACTTTTTCCTCCTTTTTTCAGGCCACGGGCATTGTTTTGTAAATGCGCCAAAACCACAAAGCTTTGCTCTCAAAGAATAGATTCCATCTCAGTACCCCAAACAGAAGGAAGAGTGAAGGGGGGTTGTAGGGTTGGAAGGTCCTCATTTCGTAGAGCATGGCGGAATGTTTGTGTTTCTCCAAAAGCCTGTGACTCTATATGTCAATAATCAGAATGTGATAGAACAGCCAAGCAAAGATGGAAGTATAAAAACAAGCAGAAGATATAATAGCTTTGATGTTTATAGTTCAGCACCTCGAGCTGGCAAGAGATGAAGGGATCTGGTTTTGCTTTCAATTTCCAAAGATTTCACTTGAGTTATGGGATTGTGTGGGTAATTATAAATGAAGTCAATAGTATGACTGCTTTAACTCCTTTCAGTTGCACTGCATAGATGACATCTAATGCTTCTTGAAAAACAGCCAATGTAACAATGTATACAAAACTTATCATATACGGAAACAGGAAAAAAGCTTTTAGACTCCGCTGTAGTCTTGCACAGGAGCTTAAATACACATTATGCAGTGCACTGGATTGGAATGCTGTTCATGAATTAACACATAATATTGTATGCAAACCTAAGGAAGCTTTCACTGTAAGATTTAACAGCAAACATCTCCAAAGGCAGCAGCAATCTCGACAAACTATCTGTACATGTCGAGTAATGTAACATGGTGGAGGTGAGGTGTCTCTCTCTCCCTCTGCTTTCTTCCGGAGAGGTGCAGTTTCACTTAACAGGTATGTCAGAAAGCACTTGATGGGTAAAAAGCGGCGCTCTGATTTTCATGATTGATGGTAAATCGCAGGATTAGCAATATAACAGTGTATGCCTTCTTCATTGCGCCACATTTTCCCGCCAAGCCGTCCAAAGAGCACGTTCGACTTCAAGGCAGCTTTCATAGGCCTTCGACGAGCAACTCTACCTGGGGCCTTTGATGTGAGACAAGCCATAGCTGTTTCTTCGACAAGCTGACGGCCTTTTTTGCTAAGGGTTGTCACAGCGAGAGAGGGTGAGCGCATGCTGCTGCTTTTACATGCAGCCTGCTGCTCGCACCTCGGAAAGACATTATTCCACATACCAATCCTGAAAAATAAAACGCATTAAAAGAAGGGAAAAAAACCCAGAACAGATGTGTTTGGGGCCAAGAAGCTGCGATTGTTGATTTCTCCTGCATGTGCAACTTCATGCTTCAGCAGCGACAACAAAAGCTTGTGATTAGCATACAGCAAGAGAGAGGAATAAAGAAGACTGGCGTATAAGGAAAGGCATGGAGTACGCTGCACTACACAGATCTAATGTGTGTGTGTGTGTGTGTGTGTGTGTGTGTGTGTGTGTGTGTGTGTGGAGAAGGCTTCGGGAAAACCGAGTCAAGTCTCAGACCAAGGATGGAGAGTGAGGAGGTGGGGTGGAATTGGGGGGGGGGGGGTGGAGTGGTTTGAGAAACTGCAACCAAGTGGTGTGGGGTCCTTTAGTGGAAACCATGTCATTCCATTGGAGCGAGTCACTGTGGAAAAACCTGACCTTCCCTGGCCTACTGTTGATTAACTAAGGACAACACTAGCCAGAGCCAGAGTGCCATCACTGAATGAAAGTGCTTTTGTCCACACAACTGGTGAAAAGTGTTCTATTTCTTTTTTTTCCAGGGCCAATGATCCTTTTTGTTCACAGCACTAATGAGAGTTTGTATAGTGATGTGCACACTGGAAATATCACGTGACCGTATTACGTTCATTATCTTAGCTTTAACAGTTAACACCTGTAGAAACAGGTCTACCACTGGCTGACAGAAAGCTGCTGCGCCAGGGGGGTAAAAAGCTTGGCTGTGGGCAACAGCTCACCCTGGGAGGTCAAACTTAAAACAGGATGTGCTGAAAACTTACGATTTTAAAGAAATTACTTGACTTCTTTCTCCAAATACACATTAAAAGATAATCATATGCCCAGGTTCTGATATTTTGCGAAAAACACCCCTTGGGGCTGTGTAAAGTATAACCGGCTGGGACCCCCTAAAGGTTTGAGTAATTGAGTGATTGGATATCATTCACTTGCACTTATGAAATGGGCTAACATGTTTTGGAGTCCTTAAAAATCTTCAGATTTAGCTTTTTTCACCATTTTTTCCAAGCCAGCCATTACCTTAACATCTAGCTTTTTTTTAACAAGCAGCCCATTTTACATGATGCTGGCACAGTAGAGATTCACGTAAATGAGTTTCATTGAGAAAATGGGAAAGCAGTAGGTATTTGGGGTATAGTAAAAGAGAATTATAGCGTCGTGACTCAGCGACCGAATTGGAATACATCACATAATTAGAATACTAATGCTGCGCTGCCAAATTATCAGAATTATTTGCAGCTGAGAGGGGATGAGGAGAGGAGATGGGAGCCGGAGCTGGGGCTCTAACCTAATCAAAAAGTAGTGAAAAAAATGTGTTCCACTTAATTAGCGTCCCTTGTTTGACTAATGGCTGCCTGCCTCATTTTTTAATACAGCGCAGCTCTTATATGTGAAGCAAGTGTAGGAGTCCCCGTAAAACAATGAGTCGTAATGTTGGTCTGGATGGGCAGATTACGGAGTGAGAAGAGGTGCTGTGCTAAGCTGTGCAGCCCAGTAGAATCCCCCCACAGCGCACTTTTTTTTGGAAGGGGGTGGGAGTCGGGGGGTAGAAGGATGGATTTCATGAGAACGCACTGGGGTTTTGTGTACGTGAGGTAGCTGTTTAAATCAGTGCAACATGTGGCTGTTTTATGGACTGCGTGTACTCAGAACTGACTAAAACATGCAAATGGCAGGTCCCGTAGTGATTAATAAATGCAGTGGAAACACTGGGATTTTTTTGTCAGGGCACCTGGGAATCACAAAACCACCAGAAAAACAGCAGTTATGAGCAGGTTGCTTTTCCATAACCTAAGTGTTCATCTGACCTTTAAGAACAAATCCAATGTTTCGCAGCATGATATTTCGGAGTGTAATGGCCCGCTGATTAAGTAAAGGAAACAAGTAATCACAAACGCTTGGAGGAAATCCTCCAGAGTGAAATGTATAGAAAGCTGAAAGCGCAGCCATTAGGGTTAATGCTGGAATCCAACAGCTTTCATTCATGGGAGCTTGTCTTGTCACTGCAACGATGAATGACAGCAATGTAGAGGCTGCCATTCAAATGTGCACGCCTGCAGCTGTAAAGTCAGTGCCAAGACACACACACACACACACACACACTACACTCACCTGCATACATATCAGAACACACACACATATGAATGCACACACATATGAATGCACACATACATACACAGACACGTAAATATGCTCACAGATAAACAACCACACACACACACACATACTTGCACATGAGCAAACTTCACAGACACACATAACCCTCCACCCCCAGACGCACATACAAGCATATTCACACACACACATGTTCTCACCCCCCACACACTCATGGTGTCCCGGTGGAGGTGTTGTGGTGTCAAAGTCCCGTCACTCTGCCCGTCTCATCCCCACTGCTCTGTGTGGGCAGGGGAGCACCAACAGCGACTCTAACCTTCAATCAGTGGCCCCCGCACGCCATGGCAGGCTCCTCCTCAGTGCTGCCGTAACGTCTCGTCTCGCCTCGCTCAGGCGCTGTGGGGCCCCGGAGCCCACCAGTGCCTCCAGAGAGCCACTCAGATACAGCAACGTCCGCCGGGATCCCACATCGCCCGGAGGAGGAATCGCTGATGAGATGCAGCCTGCTAGCAGCATGCCAGCTTAACAAGAAGGGAGTAAGAGACCAAGAGAAAAAAAAACAGACTCTGCACCACCTCTGCTTAAGCCAGAGCCTTTTTAAAAAACATAACACTTCCAAAAAAGGAGTGTAAGTGTGTATAGGCTATGCCATATGATTCAATCAGCCGTGCGTGTTTAGACAGATGTTCAGAGATTTGCACAGAGAAATCTTGCGTTTTTCACGTTGGCAAACAATGCAAAAAGATAAATAAATAAATAAATTATTGCTGGAATAAGCCACGTAATAGCATAAAGGGGAGATTGTGGCAAGACATTAGAGGCTTTGGGAAGGAATACCAATAGTTAAGGGCAAGCAGCAACAAGCAAGGTTACAGAGTAATCAGTTTGGCATAACACCACTACAACCACACGACTTGTGCAAATGAAAAATCGAAAACGCTAATGTGCTAAAATATGTATTTTGACAGACAGTCCTACCATCCCAAAACTCATGCATAAAATCACTTGCTACAACCTGTCAGCTATACAACTGTTCAAATTGCGCTTGAGAATAACATTCTACCAGCCAAATCCCATTAATTCATTTACGTAGGCACTGACAAAGGAAGACGCACAGAGTTGGCCTTGCATTAAATCAATATAGCAGTCCTCCATCTACCAGTCACTGCTATGGCTGCAAGCAATGCTGTTTATTTTTGAATAAAATTGGGATAAAAATCACGAGACAAAAAACATCTATCAAACTTGCATTTACACAGCTCCCCATCGTGATGTATAATTTCATTTTTTTCCCACATTTTCACATTGGTTTGTTTTACATGATAGACACTACCAGAGGCCATGTAGAGCGCTCTGTGATGAGGGCAGCTGAGGAGTAGCGGAGAGAACAAACCTCTGCCCCCATGCCTGACCCCTAGACTGCAGCGGGCAGTGCTCTCATCCAGAGAACGCCGCGCGAGGGCTGTGAGAAACGCGGCGCACATCTAACACGCCGGGCCGGAGCGGATCACATCGCCCACCTCACCCGCGCCAACCGACCGACAGCAGCAAAGGGGGCCAGGAGGCTCACAGTCGAGGGAAGCTGACAGCTCCCATTTCCTTGAAGTGGGGGCATGTTCGTGGTGACCTAGGAGAGGTGAGGCCAGCACATGAGTCGTTTGGTGTTTTTGTTTTCATTTTTTTTTAAATATATACTGTGTGTATATATATATATATATATATATATATATATATATATATTTCAGGGGTCCCCATGGGGGCCACGGGGGCCGGGCTCACACTTCTCTTCCTGCCTCTCGGCACAGGAAATGGCCCCAGGAGCTCGCCAGTGACCAGCGGCACCTTTAACCACAGCTATGCTGAGAATTACATCAGAATTGATTGACCCCTGGTAAGATTGCGGTCTGCTCCGCTCAGCACAGCGCGGGTTCAGTCAGTGCTGGTCTGGTTGGAACGGAGCTGCCTGGGCAGCGGTTCTCCTTTCAGGTGTTTTTGTTTATCGTGGCTGTGAACTGGGCTGACGTTTGGGGCCTGGGAGCCGCTCTGAGGAGTTTTTCCTCCATTTAAATATTAGACAAAACATCATAGGAGTGGGATTTCACTCACATTTCACAGTAGTGACATGATGTGATACACCTACCTTTTGACCGGTAGTGTATATAATGATCTTTGATTTCACAGTAAGCCCACAAAAAACTTGTTGCGTGATGTGCCTTAGACTATAACATTTCTATAGTTCTCTGAATGCTCTTTGAATTGTTTGAAAGTTAGACTGTCTGCCCAACAGACATTCTGGTCCAAACTGAAGGCACAGGGAGACAATATAGTAAATTGCATGGACATCTAGGAGTTGGTTAAGAGGAGTGGGTGCCAACAATGAGTGCTTAAGAAAAAAATAGGTCACTGTGTTCTGAATGATTTCATTAGAGACTGGACTAAAAACGATTTCAAATCTGGACATGATTTTCATCATACAAGTGGACATTTAGAGAGGCTGCTGACGTCTTACAGGGGCCGTAGATAAGAGGTGTTTACAGTGGAAGTTTTCAAACAGCAGACATTTGTTATTAAATACGTCTTCATTAATTACATGATTATAAAGACCCTTACCAGACTTCTTAGGAAAGAACACGCTAACTTTATTTTCTGGTTGTCCTAATTATTCATGGAAACAAACAAAAAAAAAAAAAAACATAAATGATGAAACTGAAGATGGCACAGTAACACTTCTCTTAGACTTGATATTTCCATATTTCAGTAAATGCAGTTGTCATAGATACAGACTGTGAGGAAAAAAAAAACATTAGCAGAAACAAGAAAACAAAATGCAAACCAATTCACAAACGGCATGTAAAATTAGCTTAACCTCTTTAAAGGCAAACCATAAGTGGAGCATGTGTCTTAATAGAAAAGAGCTTTTCTCACTTTTGAAAGTGCAAAATGAGTGTGGAGATTCTGGCAACATCAGCCGGCCTCCAGAGGAAAAGGGGGGCCTGCCACAGTCTGTCTTATCTTTGCCGTTTTCTTTTTATAACAAGAAAAGTCACAGATATAATTGATATGAGATTTAGGGGGTACATTTCAGTGTAATTAGAGTCTTGATAATTGGGCTAATTAGACCTAATTGTTATGTGAGAGTGAGTTTGATTAAAACAGGTTTCCCCAAAACGAAAGGGGAAAAATTATTTAGTTGGGTAACATTGCTGAAACATGCGCGCGCACACACACACACACACACACACACACACACACATACACATACAGACTCACACACATATAGGCAACATACAGTTGTCTAATTAATGAGCAAGCATACAGAGAGAGACTGGATGGGTTGGAGCACTGACGAACACTATGTAACAGTAGATGGCATAGTGCTTGAGTCATATTACAACATGTCTATGAACAAGTCTTTTTTTTACTTTTTAGTTTTTAACGGCATTAATAAGCACACACACTCATTCAGTTTATTTTTAGATTGCTTGGATGTTTTAGTTAGATACTGTAGCATCAAGAAGCTAATTAAGTCAAGCCAAACTGGATCACATAATAAGTTATAACAAAATAATGATGGGCATAAATTAAAACTTAACTTTTATTGCTGCAGATTAAAAGCCAAGCCCTTTTCTGTAATGAAGACTTTAATATTCTGTAATATGTCATGCAAGGGCCTGTGTATGCCTGATGACTAAAAGGACTGATTTCTCATCAATGAATCACTCAACAAACACGACTGCAGATGAACTAAAGAGACATACTTTTATTTATAAATGTGTGTGTGTGTGTGTGTGTGTTTGTGTGTGTATGTGTGTGAGACAGAGAGAGAGTCTGTTTGTGTGTGTGTGTGTGTGTGTGAGAGAGAGAGAAAGCGGAAAGAGAGAGAGAGAGAGAAAGAGAGAGAGAGAGAGAGAGAGTACTGTGTACTGAGAAACTCCAAATTAGACCTCAATCTTCTTTAGGCTTTGATTTTTCTTGCTTACATGGCTCAGAAAAAGGTGGCTAGGACTGCACTCACTGACATCAAATGAGAGGTATGAGGTCAGAGAATGTCTTTCATGTCTCCTTCAAACAGATACAAAAAGTCAGGGAGAAGCTCATCAAATCATTCCTGGTGATTTTTTTCTTTTTCTTTTTTTTACTTTCACAGTATTTTTCAATTTCTGCCGCAATTGACCGCTATTGTCAATACTTGCACTTTGGAGCATTGTGTTTTCTTTGAAATTGTAATTTATGATCTACGGTTATTAACGTGCCGCACATGTTTTGGAAAGCTGCTTTTGAGGTTAGCAACCAACAGTTCAGTTTTTGATATGTAAATCTGCGGAGGGATAAAATGTAAGGAACCTAATCAAGCTCAAAAAAGGGGGAAGGATTGCACAGGCTCTGCCCCATCCAGATAAACTTCAAAATATCAAACACTATTCATGTTCTGCGTATTGTGAGCAGCAGACAGTGTTCAATGTCTCTTCATAAATAAGTATGACGCCAGGAGCCTTTCATCGCTTTTACTTTGCTTTACGCATGGTTTACCACTATATGCTGTGGGAGCTTCTGCTATGAATCTAGTTTTTGAGAGGGAGTGTATTAATTATCTATGAATTATTATGTGAGACTTCAATATGTTTGTTATTTCTCCTTTTTTTGCATTCACTAAAAATGTTTGAAGAAAAGGACTCACTCTGTTTGCTTAAGGATTTCTGGGCTGAATAAACTTCCAGAGGTGTGCTATATAAGAAGACCTTATGTGAACCTGTCATAATGCACTGGTGCAATTCTAACTGTCCCAGAAAAAAAAAAACATTTATAAAGGAAGAAGTGGACAGTATGTTTATGCGTTTAGTAACACAGCCCACAGGACAGGACCACTGACCTTTAGTTCTCACTGTATGAAGATCACTCACATGTAAAGAAATGGTCAGTTTGTGTGGCCTATGTCTAAAACAACGTGGCCATCGTACTGGGGTGTGTTTCCTAGTTGCATATACGCGCCCCTGAACAGTGCATGTGACCCCAACCCAGAATATGTCTGAACGTGTTTAAAACATGTTCACAACCAACCATCATTAGCCATGAACTGTAACTATAAGTTGTATTCTATACCATAATATCCTTGCTATAAGGGTGGAGCACTGGTCACTGACTTCAAGCTGTGAATGTGACTTTATATCTGTTATGCATTCGTACAGAGCTCTCAGTTCTCTGTGAATGTACTATGCACAGCACTGCGCACAGCACACCACTAAAAACAAAGCCCTCTCATCAATGAGCCAGCTCAGTCTCTAGTGATTCTCTAGATGGCAGTAATATCCCTCAATCACTGTAATGTAACTCTGCGAATCAGCGTCACATAACGTAAGGGGGAAGACTACAGCATGCACACAGGGGAAAGAAGGAGAGTGGGAGAGAGACAGACAGAGAAAAAAAGAGAAAAAAAGAGAGGGGACAGAAGAAGAGACACAGAGAGAGAGAACAGGAAAAAGATAGTGAGGAAGAGCAAAGCTGAGAGAGAAGACACAGAAGGAGGAAAAAAGGAGATACATAGAGTGACAGACGTAGGAATTAAATCATCTGGGGCTAATATTTCAAATTACAGGAGAGGAGGGAAGTGACTCGTCCAATATTCGGACCTTCAGTCTGATGGTCTACACAGGACCAGAGGGCAACAGACACATTATCAGCGACAGTAGGGACAAAGGGACACTGGACACTATTTTCACAAACATCCGATAGCCAACATGAAAGAATGTTGTAACACACCTACTGTGTGAAGAAAACATGTCTTCAACACCAAAGTATACTATAGAGATGGGTAGATATGAGACACGAGTCAGGGTTTGACAGTCCTCAAGAGAAAGGGAAAATGAGTATGGATGTTGATATGAGATATGCAGGGAACTTGATGCAAACTCAAGAGAAGGTCAAAACACTTAAGAGTCAATTTTCTGATGTTTGTTAATTACTGAATATCGCTTTGAATATCGCTCGTCTAATTCTATATCAAAATGTATAATATTCTACATTTTCTATTTGTTTCTTTGGAAGTTGTAATGGATGTTACAACAATTTATTTTTAAAGCACCAAGGAAGATTAACATGCAGATTAATATGCATATTATATATATATATATATATATATATATATATATATATATATATATATATATATATATATATATATATATATACTAATATATACTAATACCAGATTACTGTAGATTACAATACATTAGATACAACAGATTAGTGGATTCAAATTAAGTCAGTAACTTTAGTAACAGTAATATAATGTTATAATGTATTGCTGTATGTATAATGTATAATGTTTATGCATGTATGTTTTGTATAGTGTTACACATATAATAGTGTTGGTACTTGGTGCATAGTGAATATTATGTTGAACAAGCACTATGCATTGCTATTTGTTTTTTCACTCATTGATATAAAATCCTGTCAGCCATGACAAAAGCGACGAAACTAGCCATCCAAACCCCTCTTCTGCAATGGGCATAACCAGGGGAAAGGCGATTATCAGCTCAATAGTATATTATGTGTTCTTACTTTGGTACCTTTAGATAGGACACTGAATCAAAGTCTAGCATGTTTAAAATACATGTATATGTATTTGTAAAAACATTTTACATATAGGGAAAAATGTGAACTGTGATTGGCAAATAAATGCTCATCTGATACTTCCTAAGGTCTTCAATTCACACTTCATTCTTCCATGCAAACCTGTTATTATCACTCACAGATAGCCACAAACACCCTGACACAAGCACACAACAGACCACACAATAGTACACATATGTAAATATACAAAAATCGATAAATATCAACATACACACACATACAGAGCCTCAAAGAGAGCTCAGATTTTGTTTAAAAAAATCATACACACAAACATATGATGCAAATCAGGCCTTGTGATGGAAAGTTGAGGCATTATCACAAGAGTACACACACCTGCACTGCATGCATGCACACAAACAGAAACACAAACAGAAACACACACACACACACACACACACACACACACACACACACACACACACAGAGAGAGAGAGAGAGAGAGAGAGGGGGCCTCACGCCAGGATAAAGTTGATAATGAGTTGTGCGACTCACTGCAGGGAGAACGTGTACTCCTCTAGCTCCTCGGTGACGAGTCTCCAGTGCGCCTCCTGTTTGCGTGGCTGCAGAGCGGGAGGCTGGAGCTGAGGAGGAGGAGGAGGAGGAGGAGGTACCGGGCTCCCTCTCCAACTGGTGCTCCAGCTATTTATCTTGTTGATTGGCTTCTTCTGTTTCATGCCCTGGAAAATCGGGGGAGACATACACAGACTCTCTCACACACACAGACACAGACGCAGGCACACAGATGAAAACACACAGAAAGAGACACGCGCACATACACACACTTGGATGTCGTTTGTAATCAAAGCAGGAAGTGCCTTACTCGCGATTCATCAGGGGGGAAGCGTGGTGACAGTGCACGACACCCGGCCCTCATCGTTCAAACACGTGTGTACACACACACACACACACACACAACAAAATACACAGGCGTAGATGCACACACACGCAAACATGCATGCAAGCTTAACACAATCATCACAGAGAGACGGATGACACTGAAATTACGCCTGAACGTCTAATCAAAGCTCCAGTAGCGGAGGAAAGAGAGCACACAAGGTGGTTTGGTGAGTGTGTGTGGGGTGCGTGTGTGTGGAGGGGGTGTTGCGTATGTGTGTGTGTGTGTATGTGTGTGTGAGTGATGTGTCGGGTGTTTAACTGTGCGATACGGTTCATTTCGGCAGACAGGGCTGATGCGCGAGAGAAGTCATTTGCTGTCATAAACGCCAGCCAGACGCACCCAGTCAGGAAGTGGCTTTTAAATATTTCACAGAGGCACTTGGGCTGCCACCACCACCGCTGCCACCACCACCACCACGCTGCTCCTGCCTCCCTCCACCTCCACCAGCGCCCTGGCTGCTGATGTTATTTGTTAAGCCGCCAACGTGCTAACAGCTTGCTCAGCCGCGTCCTGTCGAGTGCTCCGACATGCCCTTGGGTGGGCTTAGGCCGCCGCTGCGCTATAAGTTGTGAGATCCTTCGTGCTTATACATGTTAATGAGTTTCCCGTAGTTTTGAAAGCGCGCTTTATCTCGCTCTGCCCCTCTACCTCTCGCTACCTCTCTCACTCTCGCTTGGCCTCCCACCCTCACAGTCCCCTCCACCCCCCCCCCCCCCTCTCTCCTTCTCTCTCTCTCTCTCTCCACCTGAAATACTAACCCTGGCTCAGGATGTAGTAAATAGAGCTGAATAAAATAAGGAGGCCATCGTTCCATTTCCTTCAGCGCGCGCTACGTCACCTTGGCCTAAAGATAATGTGGATTTTCAGAATGATGGCGGCCATTAAAAAAAGATAAAGCAGACGGGGCGAAAGAGAAATAGACACAGGAGGCCTGAGAGACGGAAGAAAAACAGGGGAAATATAAACCAGCAATGTTCTCCACCACTCTCCCACCACCCCCTGGACAATACATTTGTGGGGATATCTTAAAGAGAAGATTTTCCAATGCGATTTGCAGTAAGCCTCTGGGAGAGGCAGACAGAGAGAGAGAGAGAGAGAGAGAGAGAGAGAGAGAGAGAGAGAGAGGTGAAGAGGAAAGAATATATTTTAATTAGCACTCCCCGGTAGGTCGAGCTGCCCTGGAAGCCATGGAAGGAGGATGTGCTGCACCCAGGTCAGGTCAGGTTTGAGATCATGGCGTTTAATCATTACACAAGTGCCTGGATGCAGGGCCAGCTGTCCAACGACTACGACAGCGAAAGGACTGGGGTCTAGCGCTGGGGTGGCCATTGGCGAAAAGGGAGGTCTGGCTAAATTCAGTTCAGAGCTGATGTACAGTAAACGACTCGAGAAAAAAACACATCGCTGAGTGTGTTCGTTGAGGTTCATTGGTGTGTGCGTGTGTGTGTGTGTATGTGTGTGTGTGTGTGTGTGTGTGTGTGTGTGTGTGTGTGTGTTCTGGCTGGGATGCATGGAGAGGCACGCTGTAGGGTAAGCAAAAGCTAAGGGGATAAGTGAGAGTGGGAGTATGAGGTGTGTGTGCGCTTGGTGTGAGTGTGTGTGTGTGTGTGGGTAAACACGGGCATCATCCTGCTCTGAGCAACAGCACGACCATCCGAGAGGTGGGGCCCATAGGGGCAGCTGGTGGGGGTCTGAGGGGGTGGGATCGGATGCGGGGGTGTGGTGTATGTGTTAGACTGCAGAGGGTGATGGCGGATGGCAATGCAAGATCAGCAGCAGGAGGAGGAAGAGGAGGGTCAAAAGAAGAAGAACAGGAGCGTGTTGCGTAATTACCACTTCAAAGTGTGGCAGGTAACGTAAGGGCCCCTGATTAATTTAGCTGAAGCCCTCCCGAGCACAGGAAGAAGTGTGTATGAACAATGAAAGACTGACAGACATGGTATGTGTGTGTGTGTGTCTGTGTGTGAGAGAGAGAGAGAGAGAAGGGGAGAAAGACAGAGAAAGAGACAGACACATAGAGGATAGGGGAGATTTGCTGGCATTGCTGATTTCACAGAATTTGAGCTGCTTTGGCTTGTCAAGCAGATCAGAACTGGCTTTGAAGGCTGAAAAATACCTGTTAGTGTGAAATGTATTTTGACAAATCTCAGATAATAACGAGAGGGGAGGTGGATGGGATGGGGTAGGAGGTGCTGGTTGTGGGGTGGAGAGGGGTGGCTGAGGAGGGGGTCCCATTTCCAAGGCGCAACTGTTTCCTAAATCACATTGTTACCTTGTGCTGCGTTCCAGGCTTGGCTTTGGCTGTGAAGGGATCACTTTTCTCTTCCGAACGCCCAGGGATTGGGAGCATTCCAGAGGAATTCTTGCCTGGAATGAACGGAGTGGGGAAAACAATCTGTGCTTGTTTCATTGGGGGAAATCAATTAGTAAATATTTAAAAAAACAAAACTTTCAATTACAAAATGAAACCCTAGTTATTTACAAAAGATACAAAATACAATTTAGATAATCATTAATAAATTGTGAATGGAATATATTACTGTATATATAATATATACATATGTATTCGTGAGAGGAACTATTAAGGTACAAAATACACAGAAAATAGTGTAAGTATAAGTATATATACTCTTTTGATCCTGTGAGGGAAATTTGGTCTCTGCATTTAACCCAATCCGTGAATTAGTGAAACACACTCAGCACACAGTAAACAGTGAACACATAGTGAGGTGAAGCACACACTAATCCCGGCGCAGTGAGCTGCCTGCAACCACAGCGGCGCTCGGGGAGCAGTGAGGGGTTAGGTGCCTTGCTCAAGGACACTTCAGCCGTGCCTACTAGTCGGGGTTCGAACCGGCAACCCTCCAGTTACAAGTCCGAAACGCTAACCAGTAGTCCACGGCTGCCCATAAACACTATTGACAAACTAAATTCACAAATGATGTAATACAGTGTACAATACAAATGTGTTACTGTAACTACTTAAAACAAATGAAATATATAACAGACACAGTAGTAAGATTGGATTGATCAGACCAGATTTGACAACATATTGTCCCTTCGTTAGATGTCCTGATGCATCTTGTAAATAACCATTTGTTGTTTATTCAAGGAAATTGACTGAGCATTGAGTTCATTTGCAGAAATGCCCTGAGTAAACATATGGACGTGCATTCAGCAAAATATGGCAATATTATGGCAAAACTATGAAACAAAAAAGAAAACTGTCTATACACAGTATCTGCCTGTATAACACAGAGGGGATATGGGGACACTTTAGAAGAAGACAATAAAACCTTTTAATGCATTTTGTTCATTTTCAAAATCCCCTCCCTTTTCTTGGGAATGGGGTTGAATAGGTAAATCAGTTCCACTGAACTGTCTGATGATTTCACAAAAAAGCAACCAAGATGGAGACACATATTACTGCTTCTCAGTGTGGAATGACGAAACTTTCACAACATACGCATACACACACACACACACACACACACACACACACACACACACACACACAATCTCTCAGTCCAACCTCTTCTGGCTTCCGATCGCTCTAATGCACGCAATTAGACATGATGAAAAATCGAAAAAGAAATTAAATTTAGTTGTAATACATTTCTTCATTCTTCTTTCCTTTTGGAAAATTACTTTTGAAGTGTTTTTCTCTTCCCCTTTCTCTCTCTCTCTCTCTCTCTCTCTCTCCCTCACACACACAGACACACACACACACACACACTCTCTCTCTTTTGCTTCCTGTAATTTAAATGGTAAGCTGCCAGATGTGTGTCTCATGCTTGAAGAGCCGGGGTTTTGCATTATTTAGCATATTAACATTCACAGAATTTAAAAAAGGCTTCCTGCCTTGCCTCAAGCGTCTAATTAAGTAAACCTTAGCTTGATACATGTAAAAATTTCACGACGAGAAACTTTTTTCATTGCATTTTTCCCCTCCTCCTCACAGCTCCAGCCACTCACATCTATATAATAAATATGGAAACTTCCCCAATGATATAATTTTTCTCTCGCTGCAGGATTAAATATATCAGTAATAATAACTTTTAAATATAGGAAACATATCAGGAAGGCTTCTAAAGGCTAAAATAGGTTTAATGGTACGAGGATTCTGCAGGATTTTGACATCTCTTCCACATTTTGGAACTGACATTAGATTTAATTTGCACCCATATGTAAGTTTTAATTACCCACTTTTTTTATATTATTTATTTATTTTGGGTGGTAAACATTTGCTGCGCCTAGTTACAAGGTAATAGGGTTAAATCTGCTCTCTCCCTCTCTTTCTCAAAGGCAGGGGATATGTGTTTTCATTTCATTAAGGGATTGCGTAATTATCACATTTCCACTTGCATGGTTAGGCTGTCACAGAGAGTAGCATCACTGGATTTCATAACACGCTCTGAGGTAGATGCCTGTGTGCAAGACAGACATGTAGAAGGGTGTGCGTTTACAGTAACTTAACTGGTTTGCCACAAAACAGCAAGTCAGGCATACAGTATGTCTTGAGTTTTCCTTACAGAAAATGTCAGAGAGAAAGGGGGAGAGAGAAATAAAGAGAATGAAAGAGAGAGCGAGAGAGAAACGAGAGGGAGGGAGGAGGGAGTCGGTCCCTGAAAAGAGCCCAGTCAATGACCCATGCTGTGGCATATTTAAAAAGGTCTATGAAATGTTATTCAAGAAGTGGGACGTTTGGAAATTATTTTTAGACATTCGACTGAAAGGCCTATTGTATGTACAGTAAAGTCATGCAATATCATCTGCTGGGTATTTTTCGTGCCGTACCAGCTATGATGACAGCACTAACTTTGAACTGGCTGGAGACGGCGAGCAATCTGGAAAGGTTGCCAAGATTTCAAATAGACTCACAGGCAGTGGACCCTGCAGATACATTATTTCTAATAAGAAATTATGTGTATGTGTATTGATGAGATTACATAACTAGTTATTTAATTACACCAATAAACATCATGTAACCAGGGATCACTTTCTTCAATGGAGCTTCTTTCTTATTCTCATGTCTGCAGTAAATCCAAGTGTGTTCATTTTATTACACTAGAATCTGATTTCATGTCTGACTTTCCTCCATTTGTTGGTTAGAGATGTACACTGAAAAAGTTAATATTTATGATATATATATATATATCTTACAGTACATTGGAAGTGTCTAATTCGGTCACACTTCAGACCAGTAAGATAACTCTATCTCCAGCTCTGAGGGAAATTCAGAAGCTGTTCATGATTATTTGTCCCTGTGTCCCAGTCCTTTGGCTGTGATAGTCAGGAACTGTGTAAGCCCCAAATATACAGTATACAGGGCTGCTTCTCTCCTTTAACACCCTGTACTCAGTGGTCATGTGTGTACATGTGTGTGTGTGTGTGAATGTAGTTTGGGATCATCCCGGTCTGTGGCCCCTTCTGTGTTCAGTGGGAAACGGAGCACTGGTGCTGATCTCAGTCTCAATGCGGCAGCCTCTTCTTTAATTACTCACGTCCAGCGCCCGAGACTCAGATGGTGCGGCTGGGCCAGAATTAGCGCTGTGTTGACAGCTATAGGCTATGGCCATGAACTCACGAGCCCGCTGCCGTAACCTAGCCTTCTTCGAGGAAGGCTCCTTGCGAACAACGGCTCCTTGTTATCCTCTGCTTCTCCCTGGACACTTGTGTGTTTGCGGGTGTATGTGCATATATGTGTAAGGGAGTGTGTGTGTGTGAGTGTGTGTGTGTGTGTGTGTGCATGTGGGTGTGCATATATGTCTGTACATGTTTGTGTATGTGTGTCTGTTTCTATTAACGAGAGAGACTGTGAGTAAGTTTGTGTGAGTATTTTCATGTCCATGCCATTTTTGCGTAATGTGTGTGTATTAAAGAAAGTGTGCAACTTATTTATTTCTATCCAAAGCAACTAAGGCATTGCATGTATCCTATCAGTCCAGAATCATGCATCAAGAATGTGTATTAGTGTGATATAATGTTTATGTATATGTAATTATGTGTGTGTGTGTGTGTGTGTGTGTGTGTGTGTGTGTGTGTGTCTGTGTGTGTGAGTGTTTGAACATGTGAGCCTATGTCTGTGTATATCTCACCCACTCACATTGTGTGTAACTGTGTGTGTATGTGACTGTGTCTCTCTCACTCCCTTTGTGCATGTGTGTGTGTCTGTGGGTGTGTATGTGTAACTGTGTATACCTAAGTGTGTGTGTGTGTGTGTGAGGCCTGAGGCCACCGTGTAGGCTGCTGCCAGTGAAAGGTGAGCAGCCGGGGCCTCAGTGCGGCACACCTAGGCTCCTAATTGCCCCCTTGCACCTCTCTTTATTTCAAACTCGCCATGAAGCGAAGGTCAGTGCATTATTGATTACCCCTGAGTACCACGCTTGATTTCAAAGATGGCCAAATAAGCACACCACATGACTTCAGTAATGACTGCACAAAGGTCAACAATTAGATCTAATCACCAGGCAACAAAGTGATGGGAAAGGCACCATTATGCTAATGAAAGCTGTAAGTTTTCATGATTGAAGAAAGAAATATTTAAGAACCTTATACGTTATTTTACATATTTGCTATATCATTTTAAGACTTTTTTATGTCTAAGTGGCCACTGTTGATATTAACTGTCGGTCTCCACGGTTTGTCTTTTTAAATAACACTTGAGCGCATTTAATCACAATCATATCATAGTGAAAAAAAATGTGCATTGTGAGAGATATGTCACATCAGAACATGTTGTTGCTTTTTCTCTTTCTTTCACATTAACAAAGAGAAGCCCTTGGGTATGTTTGTCCCACTCTATCAATTGTACCGCATGGGGGTAAGTTCATGGGCCATGCTGGCATCTATGCAAACAGACTTTGATGTAGCAAAGGTTAAAGAGTCCGTTTAAAAAAGCGGACAGTGGAAAATTAATTGGGGTAAAGCTCCAACATGATCGAGAGAGTATGATCTTGAGATCAACTCAAGATGCAGAAAAAAAGGAAAATAAAAAAAATATATTCTATCCCCAGAGGGAGGAAGTGTGTTGTCGTCGCCGTTGTGTATGCCAGCGAGCAGGCCCGAGACGCTAGTTAGGGAAAATCCTCGAAATTGTCACTGAGCTCAAGGGCCACTTTATGATGATGCATGCGCGCACCCAAGGCTACGGGGAAGCAACAAAGACAACCTACGAGCTCGATCCTCCACGCCACCGTGGTTACTGATACACTGTGGGGGCAATCAGAATGCGGAGAGCTAATCTAATTAGTCGTCTGAATTCAAACAAACCCAGTGGAACCGGATCATTCCGTTAATGTGAAAGGTCAGTTAACCCACGACGCCTCTAGCGTTGTCTTATGCAGAGGAAAGAATGGTGAGTACAGTCTGTGGGACTTTTTTGCTATTTTCTGTCATTTAGTTTATAAAGAGAGAAAACAATTCCAAGTGGGTGGTAACTGCTTAAATAATTAGACATTTAATATGATTTAAGCAATTCTCCAGCATTGAGATAAATGTTATTATGTTGTTATCTTGACATCTGTTGAGGCAGGTTCTGTTCTGTTCTTCGAGCAGAGGTTCTGTTAAAGGTTTACGGAGCAGCGATATTACTGTGAAAAGCCGCAGTGCCCTGGCAGCAAGGAAAGGCTGAGGAATGGGAAGTCCAGGCAGCAGCAGCAGCCTCCCAGCTTGGATGACAGACAAAGATCTACTTTTCCACACTAAAATTACATTTCCATTTGAGGTTGTCTCTCCAATCTCTGGTCTGCGACGTGAAGGCATCTCTCCATCTGAATGGCGTAACCTGCTCAGCAGAGTAATGCAACCTGAACGCGCCCGTATGCAAATGTGACACAGACGTCAGCTCGGCTTACCTAACCCCCAGCATGACGAGCCGCGAGGGACACCTTTTGATCTGCTATTTGGGTTTCAGATAGGGTTCACTTCTCAAGCTTGCCCCCCTTACCTGACTTCTGCCTATTCCACAATATCAACCCTCTACCCCTCAAAATGTACTTCTTCTAGACATTTAGTACCGGTACTTCTTTTGCAGTTTGCAAAAAATGTATCTTTTCTATTTTTATTTATTTTTTAGAATTTCTTTTCACCTGAGCAGAAACAAGAGAACATAAATCTCCCAGAGTGCCTCAGTGTGGGGACATTTCTCTCGTTGGGGTGTTAGGATCTCAGTGGGGGGGTCAAAGGTCATAGCGGAGAGGAAGTGACAAGCTGTGAAATGTAAAAGACCAATTTCTTCCACATGTTCCGGCGCTCTGAGAACACTCCGGAGCTGTCAGCTGGCATCACGTTTAAAATGGGCCAGGTTGCTACCCAGCAGACCTGTCACGACTCATTTGTAATTAAAAAGCCTGTGTGATGTTTAAAGCTGAGCACCCCAGAAACTTTTTTCTTCTCTCTCTCTCTCTTTCTCTCTCTCTCTCTCTCTCTCTCTCTCTCTCTTCCCCGGCACTGTTAAATAAAGATGAGCCCTGCCAAAAAAAAGATATATGATGTATTAATAACAAAGGCTTTGGGTCCCTTTTGTGCTAGATCAATACCAAATGAGCACTGTGTTTGATTACGCCGTCACCACTGCTCTCGCCAGGATGTTTCATGACCTGAGATGGGCCGTTGCACGGCGTGGAGAGTGTTTTAAGCAAGGAGCCGACTGTATTGCCCGATGCATGTGTGAGAAAGAGAGAGAGAGAGAGAGAGAGAGAGAGAGAGAGAGAGAGAGAGAGAGAGAGAGAGAGAGAGCGAAAGAGTGGCGACAGTCTATACACACGCCTACTGTGAGCTGCGCTTAACTTTCATGTTTATGTTGAGAAATAATTCTATTTTATAGTCATCTAATTTTACGTGACTAAATATTGTGAAATAACAGTAAAGTGTAAAGTGGACGGACCAGAGCAACTTGTATGTCATTTTGAGTTCCCCTTGCCAAATTAAACATACCCTGATTATGTGTCTTCGTCTATTTTTTGAGGCATACATTGTAACTTAATCCCTATAAAAAATCATGACGTGTTTAGATGTGTGTATTCCTCTTGGACCAGCAGGCGGAAGAAGCGAAAGAGGAGTAAAAACAGAGAAGGGGAAAAGCGACAAGACATGCCGAACAGCTCAGTGACAGACTCAGCAGGGAAAAACAAAATGTGTCGAACAGTGACAGAATGTACTCCAGCCCTCCACCGCACCCCACTGCCAATTTGTTTTTAGGTGGGGGCTGCGGTTTTTGCATTCGCTAATACTTGCGTGCAATATGAGCTTCCAAATCACCCGTTCAGCATTCAGCTCGTACTCAAGTGTCCCTTTTTCAAATGCATGCAACATGTTTCATGACTTTAATCTCAGCATGCGATCCTCGGGACTCATCTGTTGTTTCCCAAACAAACGTCGAGCGCTCACAGGCTGAAAATATCAGTATGCAAATAGACGAGGGAGAGGTTAAATGAGTTCCTATTAGTGGCATCCCTCTGCCACATTTTGCCTGGGTTTTTTGTTTTCTGTTTTAGCGGTTCGTGATCACTCCAGTTACTTTCGGGGGTCCGTAATGCCGAATGTCAACACAATTGGTTTCAAAGATGCCTCGTGGAAGGCAGTTTTTCCAATAATCACGATTAAAAAAATAAAAAAAAAAAAAGAAAAAGAAAAAAAAATAAAGAAAATGGAAAGGTCTACCCTGACTGATGTCAGCGCCAAAGTCAAGATATTGCATATGTTGGCGTGAGGAACAACACCACAACACACCCCCATCCCTCGATCCACATCATGAATATTCTTCACGTTAACTAGTCCCTTGCTAAACAAAGCAGAATTCTGTGATGTCTCTACCCGCTCTGCGTGACTGCCTCAGCGGATGCACCACATGTTTTTATTGAAACCTGCCACCCTGTCACCTGTCTAGGGGGTGGCATTAAAGTGGCATTTGCCCCATGCAGTGCCCCGGGTTGGGGCACTTGGCGCCCTACCTGGCTCAGATGTGGAGGAGCAGGAGGAGGGGGCCGGCCTCTCGCTGGAGCATGGCTGGGTCTGGGGAGGGATGTGCAGGGCCACGCTGCGCTCCGGAACCCCATGGCTGCCTCGAGGGAGCTTCTTCACCTGTGTGTGTGTGTGTGTGTGTGCATGTGTTTGTGTGCGTGTGTGTGTGCATGTGTTTGTGTGTGTGCGTGTGTGTGTGTGTGTGTGCATGTCTCGACAGAGGTGGCAGTGTAGACAACAGAGAGACAGGACACATATGTGCATGAACGTGTGTGGCACACACGTAAGGGATAATGCTTCATTAACATTTACCTGATGTAGCAGCTGATTCACTTTTCCTTCTGCAGCTGTTAATGCCACCATCACCAGAGTGTTGCTCTACCCCAATTCATTCATTCAATACAAAACATCCTATACAATCTCTTCTGCTACTACAAGCGAACCACTGGCTCCAAATGCCTTTATTCCTCCCATGCTATTACTACATTATTAATATTGTAATGTTAGCACTTATAATGTTACTGCTAAGTCCTGGTACACTAGTTATACTACAGAAAATAATAATTCTGCTATTGCACAAACTGTTGTTAATATTTGGAGTGTTTTTTATATTGTTATTGTTTCTATTCAATCTGCTCATTGTTTTTGTATGACTGACAAATGATCTCTGGTGATTATTAGTATCTCGTTCACAAGCAAGAAGCTTACTCGTCCAAACAGTACAGAAGTGATGGTGGTCCACAAATGATTAATGCTCATAACAATAACAAAGAGATGGAGGGAACAGATTAGTGTCTGTGATGAGAGAAACTATTGTTCTGCCTTTTAACTCAATTAGGCTGTTGAGTAATGGGATCAATGCATCAGCTCAAATGCATCCGGATATGTTTAGCAAAGATGTGGTTTGTTTACAATCTGGCTCCAATTTCCAATTTTACCGCTAAAGCCGTTTACCACACACAAGCCCCGGTTGCATTCACGTCCAATACCCCCCTCCACCCCTGCCCGCTCTCTCCCCAAAACAACAACAAAAAAAATGGTTCAAACCGGGTAAGGGGTGACTACGGTGGCCCCGCAAGCACATAAAGTTTTTTCCAAGACGTAAACACTAATCAACAGGAGCGTGACTTCATTGGCTAATTGGCAAGGTGACCATCTACGGTCAAAAAATCCCAGCACTGAATACGAAGCCTTGTTGTTCAGTCTTTGGTCTAAGGACCAACAGCGGTGTGTGCTTTACCCCTCTGGCTCAAAGGCACCTGATGGAGCTCATGAGATAAATGCCAGAGCTCTCTTTGATTAGTTAAATCAGGTGTGGGACAGGTAACCTGGCCACAGGAAGATTACAGAAACAGCAGCAACCCTAGAGGTGGATATAAAACCCTGACTATATCATGGATATCATGGATGCTACCCCTAAAAAAATATGTAATGCAATAAAATTCATAAGATTGACCGCAACATCACAGAGAACTTTCTCTCCTTCCCTATAAGCACCTGAACCCACCTGGAAATACAGATTGCACAGCCAGTTGTCCACGTCAGTGGACACGAGGCTTTCGATCTTGCGGAATTGGTCAATGTTGGGGTCAGGACGTCCACGGAGGAAGGGGCTCTTGAACTTGCCCTGGACAATGCGGAGGGAGGCGTCGCAGACAGGGAAGGCGGCCCAGCTGACGACGGCGCTTACATGGCTGCACTCGCCCGGCAGGGACAGCAGCCGGAAGAGGAGGACGGAGCAGGGCAGCACATCACAGGGCGCCGGGAGCACCTGGGACAAGAGCAGGGGGACAGGACCATGAGACGAGTAGGGCAGAGAGGCCACTGTCTTCATGGCACCAAGCTGGACACACAAGCAAGACAAATTAATTCTAAATCCAGACTCAATTCTACATACAGTGCCTATACTTTACTTTTACTTCAGGGAACAATAACAACATTTTTCGAGTTACAGAATATCAAACTCTCTGTCTTGCATGCAAGACATTTGCCATGTGACTGTTAATGGATCACTTGAAGTTAAAAGCCAATAAGCATGTGAGCTGGTTCTTCATAGCAACTAAACAAAGCTACAATTCCAGTGTAATTTGTCACTAAGACATTAGCTTGTTTGGTGAACAATAGAATAATTTATTACACGGCTCTTCACAAGGCAAGTACAACGCTCCATTGACTTGAATGGGCTTTCCCAAAGTTCTACGGTAAAATATTTTCATGTAATTACCACTGCAAACATATAATTACCGCTGTCAATGGCAACGGAGTTTGTGCTTCTACTTCAGGTATTTCATATCACTACGCAAGAACTGGAACTACATTCAAAGGTGAAAGCAGACGGTTGATCAGCTGTGTTCTAAAGAATGTTTGATTCAAGTTCAACGTGTGTTGTTGCGAACTATGTTTCTCATCAAATGCCACAATGAACGGTAACAAATAGGCTAGGCTATGTAGGCTATCGTGGGAAGTTTATTATTTTGTTTTGGCAAGTAGCCATGTAATAAGCGGGATAATGTATAGAACGCCGGTCATTATTGGCAAAATAAGTCCCTTCGGGGCGGTTCGCACTGTCGGGACTTATTTTCCCAATAATGACCGGCGTTCTATACATTATCCCTTACATATAGCCAGGGTTCCCACTCTAAGTGAAATGTAAAATTCCATGACTTTTCCCTGACTTTCCCTGACAAAATAACCAAATTTCCATGACCTACTTTATAATGAAGGGTACAAGATTTCAAAACAGTCATGTAGCATTCAAGAATTTTTTACTTTTTTTAGAGCGAGAGATGAATAAATAGGTATTGAATGAACAAAGTTGGCCTAACCACAACTACAGTACTCAAGCAAGGAGTAAAGCTAATAACCAGATACTGTACACACCCATTCTGAATTCAAAATTCCCTGATATTCCATGACTTTGCCCCCAAAATGATAAAAAGTCCATGATATTCCAGAAATTCCATGACCCGTGGGAACCCTGTATAGCTCACCAATGCATTAGTATCACACTAGTTCACTCAATCTAGTTACTGAAATGTATATAGATCAAAACATGGGTTGTTTTAACTTTTTAAATAAATTAGGTTTCAATATTTTGTCACTAAAATATCAACAAAACATCAGATGCCAATATGGATCAGACAGAAAATGGCACAAAAACAAATGTACAGA
Organism: Alosa sapidissima; assembly: GCF_018492685.1. Lineage (NCBI taxonomy): Eukaryota > Metazoa > Chordata > Actinopteri > Clupeiformes > Clupeidae > Alosa > Alosa sapidissima. The sequence goes on from NC_055973.1 coordinate 2,588,316, forward strand.
AACCAGTGTTTCCTATACATTGACTTATTTGTGGCAGCCCACCACAATATCAACATTGACCACCACACAATGATTTTCCAGGTTGTACTAAATTGTGCTTAAATCTGGTTAGCATCATAACCACGCTGCACTAATTTGTTAAAAACTGTTGCATTCAAGTTAATTCTGCAAACCTACCACCACAAATATAATTAAATTCTGTGGGAAGCACTGAGAAACAATAATGATTGGCAGGCAAGCAGAATAGAGTGTGAACAGAGGGAGAAAGACAGACAAGGAGAGTGCAAGAGCATTTGGGTACAGCTGTTGTTTTTTATGGTCCAGGGTTAAGACGACAGGTCCAATTTAGTGTACTTTCACTTAAATTCATGCAGCAGTCTACAGACTTTTCAAGGCATCTTCTCTCCAAAAATGTCCCTTGCAGGGAAACCTTGATGGCTCAGACAGAAGAATACATTCAGCACCAAACAATGTGTCCTGTATGATGCACATTCATGTCTTAGGCAGTGCTCTGAGGGCCAACTGTTTTTGGCAACTGCGGAGAGCGGTTCTAAATGGCTGCCTGTGTGTTCGTGTCTGCAAAGTGAAGGGATGCTGAAAGATTGACTAAGGACATATAACATACAGTGCACAAATGTGATTCAAAACAACTGTGAATTTATTAAAATTCAAATATAAACCCAACAGCAGTCGACATATGTGCTGTCTGTGAAGAGACCCCTCCCCCGTATAGACACACACATATGTACACATACACACACACACACACACACACACACACACACACACACGCACACACACACACACGAGTCACAAGCATGACAGTTGTGGTGGTTAACAAACACAGATTCTTATTTACTCAGAGAGCTAGAGACAGAGCCACGCTCACCTTAAAAAATGAACTGACAGGGAAGCGCCTGGAACTTCATCAATCACCAGCGGGAATATTTCATCCTTCTATTAGTGGTAATGGAAAATGGTGAAGACTTGTTTTATCACATAAATCATGTGTATCCATGCTAATCTGCCTGGCGTTCGCACCTGAGAAATGACAGAGCTCCGGCTGACTCATGATAGAATTTATGGCATAATATTGCATATTATGGATATTGAAAAATATTTCATATTATTAATTTACTGAAGAAGAAGAAGGGGGAAAATAGGCAGGGTGCTGTGCCATCATTGTAAATAGGAAGTGAGGACATGCAGTCTCAGAGGCCTGTGTGGTTAGATGTGGATGTGGAGGAGGTACTCAGGTGGAGGAACAAGGAGAGCCACATGGTTGGAGTGTTGGGTGCACTGGCCTTCTGGAACTGGCCATTAAACTATTAGACTATCACGTTTCATCAAAAACAGACCTGTGATCCCCCCCCCCCCCCCCCCCCCCCCCCCCTCTGCATTTACGAAGCAGTACGAGAGGAAAGAAAGAAAGAAAAAGAAAAAAAGAAAAAAAGAAAGGAGGACAGAAAGAAAGAAGGACAGAAAGAAAGAAAGAAAGAAAGAAAAAAAGCCCACATGCCCAGACATGGGGATAAGAAGACTTAACTTCCACAAGATTTATTTTATCTGGTCTCATTCCATCTTTGAGAAATTCAATTAAAAGCCTTTGGTTAAGAGGATGAAGGAACTACGGAGGGCTTAGAACAATGACTAAGAAAGCCATGGACGTGGGAAAAGAACAAAAAAAGAGGGGGAAAGAATCATGATTGGCAAAGATGCAAGAGATTCTGCTTATCTCCTCCTGCCTTCCACTCTAAAAACCAGGAGGGCTGGACAACGCTGCATCACACTTGAGGTAAACATTCCTTTTTCCTTTTAAAAAAAAAAAAAAGACTTTGGGTCCAATGCTTTCTGCTTTCGCAGAAAATCTAAAAGACAGATCAGTCTGAAGTGCAGTGCTCCTATTAACACCTGGGGTTTACACACAAAGGATGAGAGGAGAGAAGAGGAGAAGAGAGAGGAGAAGAGGAGGAGGAGAGAAGGAGGACAAGCGCTTGACTTTCCTTTCCCTTCATTTTCATTCCTCCTACTGTTACTAATTCCCTGTTTCCTGTACGGCAGAAAAATAACGAGGCGACCGAAAATCACACGACAGACGTGGGCAAGGAGAGGAGAGGAGTGTAGAGGAATGGGGGCCAGAGCCAATTCTGACAGCCTCCAACGACAAAATCTGCACAACATCTCCCCTCCACAAGACAACAGCAGCGGCGGCGACGACGTACGTGGCTAAAAATACGAAACGGGTTTGTCTGAGCGATGGAAGAATGACACCAGGCATTCTCAATGCCGCACTAAACCTTTTACCTCAGAATCAGATCCCACATTCTTAAGGCGTGAGAGGGAGAGAGAGATACAGAGAAGGGTACGGAGAGAAAGACATACACACAGATGAGAAAGAAAGAAAGAAAGAAAGGGAAAGGGTCTGAATTCAGTTCCCGTGCCATCCCACACCATCTTATGGCTAGGAAGAGTGCCAGACAACATTATCAGGAGAGAGGGTCTTGGTGAATACACCCACAAGCGATTTGACTGCACGGACAGTGAGGCGGCAAGGCCGTCTTCACAATCCCCATTCGGAGACTGTCTTTGGACAGACACAGGAACCAGTATGAAAGGCAAAGTGGGTAGATCTTTACGGAAATACCCTCAAATCTAAACCTCCCTTTGTCAGTCCCTTTCATAAACAGCAGAATGTATCGTAAGGTGGTTGAATACTGAGTTTTTTAGGTAAGTTTGTTTTTTTGTTTCTTTTTTTTAATACCAAGCAGGGTTTGATGAGACAGTCTTGCATATTTGGCAGTCCTTTCTGTCAGTGTTTCATGGACTCAGCTAAAAGCCTTCAAAATTATCCCTACAATTATAAAAACCAAATGATGTTGGTCATTTAAATGCAGTATATAGCATACTGATGAAATTGATGGAAATGGATGAAAATCGAATGTCAGAACAAACAACAAATTAACCGAATCCAATATTCATTCAGTTATTCAGAAGATGTATCAAATGTCCAATAACACTCTGAATTTCTCGCTCTGACATTCTCCCTCTCATCAAAATGAAACCATAAGATGCGTCCCTCAGACCTCAAAAGGAGACACTAAATTTTTCACAGTATTTGCACTTCATTTTCACTCCAATAAAACACAATGCTCTCTCTCTCTCTCTCTCTCTCTCTCTCTCTCTCTATATATATATATATATATATATATATATATATAAATACGGCCTGCTATGATTTACATGCATGAATTAAATGGCATGTTTGAAAAGTTCCTGTTTTATTCATACTAGATTTCCCTCAAGTCAAAAGACAGGCAGGTTCACCGTCCCATTTTAATACAGCATCTTTCCACCCTCATGGACACAGTTACTGTTTAATATAACTTTTCATAACCTCTTCAAATCTATATATTACCTCGCAGCCAGTGCATAAAGTATTGTAAAGTAGAAGAAAGGCTTTGGGGGGTTGTGCAGCACATTCTGCTGCTACACTTTATGGCAAGCTGTGCATTGTGATTGTATCTGACACATTAGCACTGTTTGTTTTAAAAGATAGCATTTAGCAAATGCCGTATTGGATTTCACTTCAAAGAACCCCCCCACCCCGCCCTGTTCACCCCCACCCCATCTCGTGCCCCCTTATGGAACGTGAAAGTATATTAATGCAAGAAGCTTTGGATGTTACAATTGCTTTCAGATGAAGGATGTGTTTTTTATTTCTCATCTCCTCACATCCCAGACTTTGCTCTGCTGGTCTCTCACTCTGTGTGTCTGTGTGTGTGTGTGTTGGAGGTGAGGTGTGGGGGGGGACTGCATTCATCCCTTTCCTGTGCCTTTGCGTTGTTTCAATAAATTGGGGTCCCTGACTGAATGAGCTTTCTCAGAATTGCCCCAAATCACATTAGGTCCTTCTCCTATCCCGTAGAGAAAACACTGTGCTCTGCAGAGAGCAGAGATGAAATGAGGCCGCCACCATACCAAGAGTGTGAAGATGAGTTTGGTCTAAGTCCCATCAGCAGAGCCACCACACAGCTAACTTCAGCAGTATGTGTTACATGGTGGGCTAATAGCCTGCAGGCAACAAAGTGAGTACTAATTTATACACTACTTAAGACCTAGCTGGAGCATAGTGACATAATTGGGGTTCAGCATCCCACCTCCTGGTAGCTGAACTGGCTCAGTATGGTGTTAAGCGAAGGTAATACCTGCTAAATCCTAATTCAACATTGCAGTTATTACAGGAGCAGGTTTTCTACTGACAACTGTATAGTATTATAGTGTAATAGTATTATAGTGACAACCATAGATGACTCCTCTGCACAAGCCAATTAATCGGAACAACTCTATGGGTGACACCAGAGTAGCTACAATTCCTCAACACAACCATAGAACACCAACATATCTCTACTGACAAGCACAGATTAGAGATCCCCAAGTGACAACCACCGACTTAAGCCCTGCCACTGTTATCCTATAGCAGTGCTATGCTAATCCAAGCTTTGCTATTAGTTTCTGTCTCTCTCCTATCTTGAGGCCTTATATTGTGCTGACTTATATGATATCATATTTCTAATCAGTGGGGTGAGCAACATGCACACAGCTATTCCTGGTGATGCTGTGCTGTGCTGTGCTGTGCTGTACTCACGGCGTAGATGCTCTGGTTAATGTTCAGCTCCGTGTCGTAGAAGCGGCCCCGGTGCTCGACGGGCTCCGTGGTGGTGGTGCTGGCCCACTGGCTCTCCTTCAGGCGGGACCAGCACAGGGCAGGGCCGCCCAGCTGGCTGTGGAAGGCCACGCTCACCGCGTACTGGCCCCTGGGCAGCTTGTCCCGCACCGCGCGCAGGCCATGCAGACGCACCTCAATGGGCTGAGGAGTGTGGGCCCACTCCACCTGATAGAGAGAGAGAGAGAGACAGAGAGAGAGAATAGGAGAGAGAGGGAGAGACAGAACAAGAGAGAGAGGAAGAGATATAGGAAGAGAGAAATCAGGAGAGAAAGAGAGAGAGAACAGGAGAGAGAAAGGGAGAGACAGGGAGAGACATAGAAGCAGATAAAGGGGATCCAGGATTATACATATGTAACTGCTAATATGCTAATATGCACACATCAACCAATAATTCAGTTTAGCCAACAAGTAACAAGCAGGTAAATTTAACAATACACTGATTCTTATTGAGTGATGACGTGGAAAGATTCTGGCAAAACAGTTACATTACAACTTATGTGGATGGAAAAATATGTATTTTGTGTCAAAACTGAATCTATTTTGAAGCTCTCTTTGCAGAATGACATGTTGACAACATGAATGACATGTTCAGGCAATATTTCAATCCTTTAAATGTAACTTTGTATTAGATTGCATCATTACATTGCTATATAGTACTACAAAGTGTAATTACATAAAATATTTTAGACTTGTATCTGCATGCCTGTCTTGCTTTATCTACAACATGTACACCCAATATGCCTATTATTAAAGGTTAGGTAAGGTAAATCTACAGTGATAAACTTTTCAAACAAGCATCCCTTGTAAAATGTACCTTTACAACAGAGCCAGTAAAATACACACAAATCGTTACCTTGCCAGCATTCATTTGATCAGTAATTCAACAGTTACTTTTCACACACAGATCGGATGGAAGAGCAAAAGCACATGGTGATTAAGTTAACCAATACATTCTACCAACAGCTGGCCAAACAGCTTTCTGGGCCAGAAGTCGCTACCGATATGATACTGTACAATGAATGAGCTGAGCTTCATTTGAAGAGACACAGTGAGAGACAGAGAGATGAAAGGAGGATGAGGGAAAGATGAGAGAGAGAGAAAGGGAGAAAGAAAAAGAAAGATACAAAGGACAAGAGTATGCTAATGTGAGAATGAAGATGGGCGCAATTAGCGACAACGATGGGTCTTGGCATGAAAACACATTCTAACTCCTGATGTCTCAGAGCACCCATACTGGGCAGTGTGGTGTGTTTACGATTAAAGGGACAGGATGGAATCGGTTTCCATCGGAAGAACTGATACTCATTACGACTCCACTAAGGACTGCAGGATCACCCCTTCACAAAAACAGCCCCTTTCATTTCCCGAGAAACAGCCGTGATCTTTAGCACGACGTGTCACAAACGAAATATGAATCTAATACTTTGCAACATGTGGCTTAATGTACACATTTACATTCCGTCAAATAATCTGTAAACATTTTAGGAAGTGTGCAGTGCGCCAACATGTTACTGCTTAAAGCCATTCCAAGACCAAGCAAGGGGGTATTTTCATGGATCTAGAGTAAGCAGCAAATTTATACACAAACAGAATGTGTGTGTGTGTGTGTGTGTGTGTGTGTGTGTGTATGTCGGGGGGCGGTTAAGCGCAAGTCCCACTTTATTTTGATACTCCATTTTTTCAACCACAAACTGCTGACAATAAGGAGTGCACATTTTCACAGACACAAGGTTAGGGTACACTTCCAGTCCCCCAGGGAAATGTGTTTGTGTCAGGTATAGAGTCAGGGATAGAGTTAAGGACAGGGTCATGGCTGACATGGACTGGAAATTTAGGGATGTTTACAAAAATGTGATAGTTTAGAAAATATTAAGGGACTGTCTGCAGTATGAGTCTGTGAAGTCTGCCAAATCTGTCTTAAATCTTCTATCAAAGGCTGCTAAGATAACATACAGTAATAGTATTAGAGTTTTTTTGTCAGGCACTTTGGCTTTGGTACATTTTCAATTACTGTATAATAATATTATTTTAACAGTATTGCTGTATAATAATATTATTTTAATAGTATTACTGTTTAATAATAGTATTTTAATAGTATTACTGTATAATACTAGTATTTTTCCCTGACGATGAATGACATGGCCTGGCAACAAACTACAGTACAAACAATACTGTGAAATCACACAGTAAATAGGAATCCTGATTTCCTATAATCTCCCACATACAGTGATGTGTAACTTTTCACTGTCAAAATTGTGCCACACACAAAAACTCTGCATAAGAAAATGCTTATAGAGTCAACTGTTATACAGAAATGTTCTGTGTATTAGCCACATTGTGTTTAAACCGCAGGACAGTGTTTTAATGCAAGTTAAAAAAACAAAACCATATTAATATTATATGAAGTGTTCAGGGGCCTTAACCTGTTCAGTGAATAAATCAATTTCCACCTACTGAAATGCAATTTGCAGATCTCATTGACTGTTTTGCAAAACTCTAAACACATTTTCATGCAATAAAACACACTTTGCACTGTGATGTACTTGTGAAACATAATGGCAAGCATTAGTGGCAAAAAGTTAACACAAATAAAGCACAGATGTCATTTAAATTAAACACGACTTAAAATTGATCACACTTGCTTCAAATGATGTGGCACAACCAATATAAGCCAGTTCAGAGTGCAAACAGGTTGCTGAACATTACAGTCCTTATAATGTACTGTAATGCACTTCTCATTTACAATACTGAAAATTCTTTTCCAGTTCCTTTTTCAACTATATTTGTACTGAATGTACAATAAATGCTGAATCCACAGAGTAATCTTTGCAATCTTTTTTCCCCTCTTTTTTGGGAGGTGCAAAATGCATTTACTGTACTGCAAACAATACATATTTCTCCAGGGGTTATATGCCCTGAACATCATGCTTTCCATTTTTTGATGTATTGGTTTTGTATTGAGTGCTTTGAGTATGATCTGAAGACACTGTTTGGTTTTGTGTACAGGTAAAAACTGTTTTGAGGCAAATTGTTTGATTTTGCAAGAAGTGTCAGGTTTCATGAATGAAGTTTGATAATGGGGTTTTGTGTTGACAATTTTGAGAGAAGTTTTAGCCATTGAGAAAAACTGTAAGATGATGGAATAATAATCTAAGAGAATCACATGTAGCATATACTGGCATTAAACCAAGAGGAAGGATTTCTGACAGAGATGAAGAAAAGGTAAATAAAAATAAATAAACAGAAAAGAAAATGAAAAAGTCTTGGGGCCAGGAATAGTGAGGATTAGTCCAGGAAGCAGAGAGTGAAATGGGAAAAAGACAGAGAGAGAGAGAGAGAGAGAGAGAGAGAGAGAGAGAGAGAGAGGGAGAATTGTTATTTGTGCATTAGCGCCTGTGGAAAGAGAGCAGCAAGCTTGTATGGAAAAAGAGTAGGAGGACATTCTACAGACTATGGCAGCTTTATCATCTGTCTGCTGGGCCATCATTGACAAAAACAACAAACAAATAAAACGGAAACAGACAACCTGTGAGACATAGACTCCCCTCCCATGCAACAAAAAACAATAAAACAAAATGTGATTCATAAGTACAAATTGCTTAAATTGCTGTCAAAAATCAAGTTAAATGTCCATTTAGCTGAATTGATTTGAAAATTGATATTCATTGATACTTTTTTTCACTTATGGTCCTCTCCCACTTGCCATTAAATGACAAACACATGTATGGACACACACACACACACACTCATAAACTCACAATGGAAGTACAACCACGGAGCCAACCACAACTGGCTCAGTACCTCCAGGAATAATGGGGAAGAAATTCAACGCATCCCTATAAAGAAATCCCTACTCTCATTTGCACAAACAGAAACACATAGACACACACACACACACAAACATGAATTGACACCCCTCTCCCCCCACACATATACACACACATTCAAACACATGTGCACACACACATACGGAAGACGGTCTGACGTGATGCGTGGTACCCGCTCCCGGTTCTTGGTTAATCCCGAACCAGCGGGCGTAGCATGTGGAATGCCTGGCAGTGCCCGCCACCACAGGGGAAGCCTGTGCGTGCCACGCTAAAGAGCTGCGAGCTGCGCGCTCCGAGCCCTGAGAGCCGAGATGAGCCCTGCCGTAATGCGGCCCAATCTCCTCTTTGAGCGTCTTTCACGAGGGCATCCGACAAAAAGACAATTTAGGCCGCTCTGAGACGAGCATAATTGGTGGCAAAGCGGTTTAGCCCACACATCCATATCCAGGAGGTTATGGCTTCCAATCCCCCACAAGGGGGGTGTTCAGGGGGTAATCAGAAAATATTTATTACGTATTTACTGCATACTGTATATTACTGTATAGTGTGCACGCGCACAAACACACACACACACATACACACAGCACACACACACACACACACACATTTTTTTCCCCCACTGCAATTTGCATTACTGTTCTGGTATATGTACAATTCTCTCTGCAATTGCCCTCTCTGCAGCTTCTGTGTGGCTGGACTTTATCAGTACATCTGCTTCCTAGGAACAGCATATTGATATCACACGAGCCAAGCTTTTTGAGGAATAATTTAGATAGCATTTCACTTACACTGTAATGATCTAGAACTGGCCCAGATGGACAAATGAACACACACTTACATTACACACACATCCACACCCACACACACACAAACAGGCACGCACGCACATACACACACACACGCGCACACACACACACACACATACACAGACAGACAGACAGCATGCACGCATACTCAAACATACTGCACTCACACATTATGGAAAAGTCAAGATTTCCAGGAAGGTAAAAGGTGAAGTGAGCCAATTTTCCATATCAGAGGTGGCTTGTTTGCCCGGAGCCGTAGTTGTGCCGAAAGTGCCATAGCATTACACCACTCCTACAGATGAGATCAAAGCAGCCAGCCACACATCCTCGGCTGTTTTCTTGCCCCCTTCCCCCTCTTTTTGGCACGAGGGCGTCCTTCGCAGAAGAATCTTTTCAGGCTTCCACAGTGACAGATCACCAAAGCAAAAAAAAAAGCGCACTCTCTTCATACTGAGGAAATGCCACATACAAAAACTTCTTTCTAAGTATAGCCTAATATTCGGAGATTAAGCTTTCTCGTTAATTATTTTCATTTTAATTAGTAAATCTTAATTAACAATGAACATTTACCCTTAAAATTTTTGGCTTCGGAGTGAAGAAGGGGGAGAGAAGAAAAAAAACCAGTGAATAAATATGACAATCTTTTCAGGACCTCGAGGCAGGATTAGTGATGCAGGCAGACTTGGTTATTAAACACGTTCTAAATTAAATGCCTCCATGAATTTTGCACAGAAATATATTTTCATAGTTTTGCATGCCAAATGTGACATTTTATATTTGAGATTCATCTGCTGCAGTAATTTTGGAAATGTCAAATAAACAAAGATTTTGTCATTTACCAATGAAATTACTATGCATGGCAGGTTGGCCATTGCTTTTCCTGGCTGTGCTGGTTGTTTCAAGTCAGCAAGCCATAAAAAATCTTTATCTCCCTGAAACACAGCAATTTGGGAGATAATCGAATGGAGACTGGGGGGCAGAAGTGCCAGTCTGAGGAATTATACCACAATCTCTCCTGCATTTACAACCTTCCTCAAAGCGAGTTGTCACCCAGGCAGGAAGGGCTGATAGAAGATTCATTACATCGCTAAGCCTGCATGGTGGCGGCAAGGCCTTAGCCAGCCTCCATCCTCAACTTACAATCTCTCTCTCTCTCTCTCTGTCTCTCTCTCTCTCTCTTTCTTTCTCTCTCTCTCTCTTACACACACACACACACAGGCACACCCCACCCAGACACTCACATAGAAACAGGCAGACACACCTTCCCTCCCTCCTCTTTTTTGTAAATAAAAAAGGCTTTTACACACCAGGGAGAAATACAGAGAGAGAAAGGAAAGGAAAAAAGGAAAAGTAATTTCTGCCCTGCTCTAAATGGTAAACACTGAAAAGCCTTTTATGTTCGGGCCTGTTTGTGTGTCTTTGTGTGGGCACTGTATATGTATGGAAGATGCCATGTGTGTTTGTGTGCGTGTGTGTGTGTGTGTGTGTTTGTGTGTGTGAGAGAAAGAGAGAGCAACAGAAAGAAAGAGAGAGAGAGCAACAGAGAGACAGAGAGAAAGAGAGCAAAACAAAAATGCACTGCTGACACTTTCCATTCATTTGAAGGTTTCACATAATTACATCATTTGAGCATTTTGGTAAAAATCATTCCTGCTTCGTAAACACATCTTTCATAACCTCTCAGTCTGCATGCATAACCAAGCAGAGACAACCAAGAGGGGGGTAAGGGGGGGGGGGGAGAATTCAGGACAAAACATAAATGACAAATATCCAGTAACTCATATTTCCTCATTGGTCATCCTAGAGGTCAAAGGTCAGGACATACAGTATACCTGCCAGTGAAGGGCTGGCTCCATAGGTGAGGAATGTGGCAGCTCATCCATCGCTGTGGCAGCAGTGAGCTGTCCATATTTGGTGATGACTTCCCCTCTTTGCTCACGTAGTGCCTTCAGCAAGCGTCCCTCCGCTCTGCCAAAGCACACACACACCCACACATACACACACATAGGCCCTAACTGTGTTAACAGCCACCTGCATATTGCTCTCGCTTGTTCCACTTTGTAGCCAACAGCAGTGAATCTAATAACACACTGCAAACACAGACGTACACACAGACGCCCACACACAGTCTCTCTCTCTCTCTCTCTCTCTCTTTCCCTCCCTCTCTCTCTTTCTCTTCCCACATCGCCTCTTGGCCTTTCAATCTTATCTGGCCTAATGCAATAAAGCCACACTCTCCGCTCTGCCTCCTTGCTTCCTTGCTTAATTCTTCAAAATAAAGCAATGCTCTCCCTCGCCTCTCCCTACCAGAGGAGACTTCCCTTTCAGAAAAGAAAAAAATCACTAAGAAATGTTGTTAGCAGTTGCTTTCTTTTTTTGCAGTTTGCATCCCATCAAACAAATCATTTATGCTAAATAAAATTTATATTGCAGCAGTGTTTTTTTGTCCAGACCCATCATTAAAATACAGGTTTGTTGCCGAGAGCATTGTGCTGGGGGTGTGTTCCGACTCCTCAGAGCTCTGGTTTAAGTCTGTCTGACCTCCGTTTCCAAACCAGCTCCACAATCATTTCCCATTGAATCCCGGATTCTGTAGCCTTAGGCAATGTGCATTAAGTCTATAATGTCTAATAGCCACCAAGTGATGATACGAGGAGAAATTTACAGGGCCAAGGATACAGAGGGAAGGTCATCTGGTATGGAGAAAAAAAAAAAAAATATATATATATATATATTAAACACGTTCCTATCTATCCACAATCTTTTGACAGCTTGGGAGTCCCACTCGTGGCCCACAATGCAATTCGGTTACACGCAGGCTGATGTGTGTTTGCTTGATTCTATTACGATGGCCAGTGTGGTGCCGCACAATTATTAAAAACTTAAACATGCTCCAGCCTGGAGGCGAAGACTGCAGAGACGCGTCGAGCCCTCTGCCTAGTCAGAAGTGGATGGAGCAGAGTTGATGCCCCTTGCATCCAATGATATGGACAGATTCTCCAACCCCCCCAAGGCAATTCACGGCAGCCGAAACGCACCAGGACAGACAATACAATGCAAAACAGAGCGTAGCAAGCCTTCACATATGTCAGCAGAATGTTTATGTTTCCTACTTGAAGATATAGATAAATGATTATTTTAAAAGATATCATCAATGGATGACTCTGTGTGTGTGTGTGTGTGTGTGTGTGTGTGTGTGTGTGTGTGTGTGTGTGTGTGTATTCATGTGTGACCCTGTGCTAGTTTGTGTTTGTGTGTGTGTGTGTGTGTGTGTGTGTGTGTGTGTGTGTGTGTGTGTGTGTGTGTGTGTGTGTGCGTGTGAGTGCGCACGCATATAGTGAGGTAAATACACATTACAAGATGAAATATACCGTTGAAATGATGCATAAAGCTTGTCCTGTAGTATTGTCTCCTCTTGGTGATTTTGTCCCTGGCAGTCTGACTCCTTTGTCATTAGAACATTAAAACACAGGCAGGGCAGAGATCATTTAACACTATGGCAATGTCAAGCACAGCATTTTTATTCATGAATTCAACTAAAAAAAAAAAGAAAACATCATATATGACCAATGGTTATTGTCTCACTGCAACTACTTATTCATCTAAAAATGACCACCCAAATCTTGCCACTAGCCTGACCACAACCATTCACCAGAGCAGGTAGGTGAGCCTGAGGGGCAGATGTACAGTACTCTGCTTTTGCACCCACTTGAGGCATATTTTCCTCGCAATGTGCGCGTAAAAACATGGCGTGGTACGTACAAACAGGCCGCACTTGGGTAAAACTGCAGACTGCCTGTCGCAGAAACTGAGAATGGCAATTTGCACTTTTCCGTGTCATTCATGCATTCATAGGAGGGTCAGGGGAAAAGTGGGAGTTTTGTGTAAAAAGATGGGAGAAGCGTAAAATGCGCTTCATTAGGTATTCCTCTGTACGAAAACTGCCCATGGAAGTGCACAAAATATTTCCGCCTTGTAAACGCCGGTGTTAATCAAAATTGCGGTTAAATACTTCAATAAGAGAAACTTTCAAAGACAACAAAGTCACTACCAGTTTTGCGTCTTTGTACTATATCAAAAGAAACCTTAACTTTCGCTGGCCTTTCGAATGTCTTACTTTCACTTTCACGTCATCCACTTAAACTTTCCTACTTGCTAGATTTGACCAATCTTCTTTGTTTACAAGTAGTTTGAGTAGAACTACTGCTCTTCATTATCTCCCTGCTTGTTGACATCTTATCATGTATTGTATTATTTCATGATCACTAAACGTTTGATTCCTTTTAATGTTGTCATCAGCATTCATTCAATTGCGCTTGTGATTGAAGTATGCCGCAGTTGTGAACGTTAGCAAATTGAGGTAGCGGGCGGAGAAAGGCGCTGATTACCTGATGAACGGCAGGTTTGATAAATACCACGTAAACTGAAGAAGCTCAGCGTGCGCTTTCTGCGGGCTGGCCATGGCGCTGATTACGCTGCGTTTGCAAATCTACGTACATCTGGCCCTGAGTTCAGTATTGAGAATGGAAATGAGTTCAGACATACAGGCAGCACCTTCAGCAAATCCCATTGGACATACCTCGAGTAATCTTCCCTTTTTTTGGACACAGTTCAGTACCTTTGCATTCTCCCTTAAGAAGGCCATTAGTCCTCGCTTCCTCGCCCACTCCCTCTCCGGTGACATCCCTCCTTTCCCTGTGTTCGCCTCCTGCCAAAAAAAAAGAGAAAGAGACAGAGAGAGAGAGAAAAAAGAGAGGGAGAGAGAGAGAGAGAGAGAGAGAGAGAGAGAGAGAGAGAGAGAGAGAGAGAGAGAGAGAGAGAGAGAGAGAGAGAGCGGAAACACATTCACTGCGGGCCCGACTGAGAGAGGGAATAACGGTTGTGCGAATTAAAGCAGCGGTGCCTAAACAACAGCGCGGTAATACAATCTCCAGGCGATCGATCCAAGCCAGGCCCTAGAGACATAACCACTGCCGCGTTTGATGAACATTTCAGGGGGGATACCATTCAGTCAGCAATTTTCCTCCATTGAAGGTGCTATTGTAGCCACTGACTGACAAGACTCTTGTGAAGGAGCATAAAGGCTTTGTGCGTTAAGAACAATTTATATACAAAAAAAGCGAAAGAAACAAGACAATATATACTTCCAAAATAGATGTGCGAAGCTTGAGTGGATGATGTGCTCTTTCAATACAAAGTGGGCGAAGAAACAGTTGGAGAGCGACAACGCCTTTATAGAGGAATAAAAAACACCACTATGCACAGATAATGCTGATTATCCTCCACGCAAGCGATGACTCAAGATCTACCATAACATCTGATCCACTGTAACGTACTGTATTGTGGACCAATTTTCTCACTTTCTCCTTGTGCGGACGCTCTTCAATGTGAAACTCCTAATTCTCTTTTTCAGTTTCGACAAAGTCGCCAAGACAAGATTACGAGACTATAAATAACTTTGGATAATATTTCTTTCTTATCCACTTTAGTTATGCATTTGATAATGTTTGGAGTGGCGCTCTGTTTTTGACAAAGAAGCCCAATGTTTCTCATTTTCACCCTGGTGACTGATGTGGTGGATGGAAGGGAGACGTTTCCTAAGCTTCTTCACATGTTTACTATTGGACTCCAAAAAAAATCCCCTGTTTTCACAAAGGACACACACAGAAACAACAGTCACGCTCTAGTTTTCTTGAAAGGACGCTGGGATTGTTGACAAAGCCAAATGGAAAAAAAAGGAATGATGAAGAGTCACAAAATAGTATGCCGCACGAAGGCAGCAAAATGAATACTTTGGAGGCAAAGTTAGTCTGCTCTGATGCGTTTGTGTGAAAAGAAGAAGGGAATGCAAAGGAAACTGGGCCACAATGACTAAACGAGGAGAAAAGAGGGATGAAAGAAATTAAGAGTTATTCAATACTGTTCCCTCACTGGTTTGGGATGGAGCTGCATTTCCAGATAAGCTGAAGTCCCAAATCTGTCCCACTTCAGAATGAACTCCAGACAAATGAGGGCCTGTAATGACTGCTGGTGAGTGTGTGTGTGTGTTTCTGTGTGTTTGTGTGTGTGTGTGTATGTGTATGTGTTTCTATATATTGGTGTGTGTGTGTGTGTGTGTGTGTGTGTATGTGTGTGTGTGAGTGTGCATATGTATGGGTCCATGTGTGTGTGCGTGTGTACGTCTGCATTGTCAGTCCTGACACAGATCCCTCTTCTTTTGTGGTTCTGACCTGCTGCAGAGAAAGACAGCCAAGCGGGATCATGTCATCCTGCACGCGCTCCCTCAGCTGCTCCACGTAGCGAGGGATCACCTCCTCCCTCCCCTCCTCCGCCTCCCGCCTCAGGCCATCCCTCCATCTGCTCGCAGCCGGGACAGAGCCGCAGGCCCCAGCCACCGCCACCGCACGCGTCTCCTGGGCCTCCTCGCCTCCGCTGGGCAGCACTGTACCTGCAGACCAGGGGATGAGCAAGGGGACACACATATATACATGTAAACATGCAAACACACTCACACACACTCTCTCTCTCTCTCTCTCTCTCTCTCACACACACACACACACACACACACACACACACACACACACACTCATAGGTATGACCAAGGAAAATATACAATACATGTACATAGACATACACACTCAGGCACTCTCTCACACACACATAATCACACTTTCTCTCTCCCTCTCTCTCTCTCTCTCTCTCTCTCTCTCACTCACTCACATACAAACATATACATACACACAGACACAGACACATTCACACACACACACACACACTACAGACGTGGGTATGACCAAGGAAACATATACAGTACAATACATGTAAGCAATCACACACACACAAACATGCAAACAGAGCCAGGTTCTAATTGCACATGTGTATGTATACATATAAACATACTGTAGGCACACTCACATATGTATACAGGTATATAAGTGCATGCACACACATACACACACCAACTCATGTATTGACAATACATACAAACATACATGTGCACACACACACACACATACACACGGACACGCGTGCAAACACACACACACACACACACACACACACACAGCCACAAACACACACACACTGTAGATCTCCCCTGGGACAGCTATAGTATAACACCTCCATGCTTTAGGGCCTTGAAAGGAGAATAGAGTCATGCCCTTATCAAACACCTTTTTGTGTGTGTGTCTCTGTGTGTGTGTGCCAAGTTTTGTGAACACAAAATTAAGAGATTTAATTAAACCTCAGAGTTAATCAAAAAGAGACAAGCTAATGATGGCCGGGTGTCATCGTGCCACTAATGTTCTCTTCTGGCATTAAATACTGCTGGTGTGAGTTGCAGGGAACGGTGTTGTGAGCAAGAGTTGTGAGTGTGTGTGTGCGCATGCTTGGGCGTGTGTGTGTGTTGTGAACAAGAGAGTGCCAATGCCGCAATGGCTCATTAGAGGTCAAGGAAATGTGTGTGTGCTTGTGTGTGTGTGTGTGTGTGTGTGTGTGTGTGCGTGCGCGTGTGTGTTTGTGTGTGTGTGCGGTGCGACGGTGGCGACAAACTCCCAGACAGCAATCTCTGGCGCCAATCTGGCCCTGATGTGGCGCTGAAGCTCCCGGGTCAGCCCTAGTGGCTGCCCCAGAGTCTGCTCCTATCTTTCTTTTCCTCCAGCTTACGCAGGTTGCACTTTTTCATCCTGGAAAGTGCGGGGTCGACAAACGGCCCTTATTACTGTGGCAGCTCCTATACAGTCGGATAATATAGCTAACATCATCACATGGGATCTTTATTGACATTTTCTTTCTGGAATGTTCCTGCAGATCTAAAAGAATAACATGGTTCTCATGATGTCAGCAACACAAAGTGCAGTGAGTCACCCTACCTAACCACTGCTTAATCTGCACTTGCAGTGAGGGTTTAGGAAATCATAGCTTTAGAGAAACTGGTTAAAAAGACACAAGCAATGCTTTGTTATGAACTGAATTTCTGTGCTCATATAAATAGGAATCTTGTGATACTGCCTAGTCATTATTGATGAGAGGCCAGATCTAGACTGGGAAGGAACCAAGCGTGTAATGTGTAATATACTGATTCGTCACCACACAGGGGAAAACATGAATTTGCGGGATTTGTCATTGAGGAATCCTACTTAAGATGTCTAGGCACTGGACGGTGTCCATTTTAGCTAATGAGGCCTCTTCCCGCTCATTCCCAATAAAGCGGCTTTGTGTTGAGCCCGTCTTAGCAGGCTAAAAAAGAGAGAGAGAAAGACAGAGACAGAGAGGGATAGAGAGGGAAAGAGAGAGAGAGAGGGTGGGAGGGAGGGCAAGACGGAGAAAAGCGACGGAACCACAAAGCACTGGGGACTGCTATGAGAAAAGCCCAGGCCTCTCCTTGTGTGCAGCCTGCGCCAGCGGGAGGCTGACGGGGGGGGGGGAGGAAGAGGGTGAAGTGATTGTGTAAAAGTCTATTGTAGCCACCGCTGAAGAGGGCCACTGGCAGCCAGCTGCACACTTGGATGCTCCTGGTTGGACAATGCAGAAGGAATAGAGCTCTGCTCTCCGACTCCATACCCTCTCTCTCTCCCTCTCTCTCCCTCTGTCTTTCTCCCATGTGTGAAAACTGTTAATCCTGAATGGATCCTCTTTACTGTTGTTGTTTTTTTTTCCCCCTGCTTCTCTCCAGGATTTCATGTACATTCTGAGACAATGGCCCTGTCTGCTAATCTCGCCTCCCCAGCTAAATCCACAACAATCGTAATAATACCAGCCGGCTGCATCCTCGCGTGTCGCGCACGGCCTAAGCCCATCACTTGTGTGCCGGAATTACATCGTCGAGAGCGACGACGAGTCAACAGGATCCTGGGCGACTTGTCTTCCTAGGAGAGGAAGAACAATGGCGGCTTATGGTGGCCACCATTTTTGCCTGTTTGGGTGCGTGTTCAAATGAGGCACAGCTAATGGGACACGGCATGCCTGCCGCCGCCACACAATGGACCCGAGGAGCGAAGGGGAAAGCTCGTTGCATTATGGCGACGCAACATCCAGCATGGCTAAACGTGTCAGACTTGCCTGCTGCACTGTTCACTGGCCCTAGTTAGCTCACCCAATAGCTTTTTTGGTTAGTCAAACTTAATTTAATTCAAATCAACTTATTGAATATATAGCGCAATTAACAACTGAAATGGTCTCAAGGCAGTTGACAGAGCCTAGAGTCTGAACCACATTACAAGACTCTTGTGACAGAAGCTGCCTGACATTGTTCATTGAGCCTCTTTTGCTCACTCAATGCCATGCTGATTAGCAGAATTGGACTTCTGCATTAAAGGTGCTGATGCGCTGGTCAATTTTTGAGCAATGTAACTGGGCAACCATATCACCCTAAACTGGTGTGAGTGTTCAGGCGAATATGGCTGCCGTACATAACAGGGGGGTGCTGCACATTGGTGATGGTTAGTGAGATTCCCCTTCACTCTAAAGCGTTTTGGGTGCCTTGATAAGTTATAGCTGTTGTTGTTGTTGTTGTTGCTGTTGTTGTTGTGTGTTCTGATTTATTGATCTTGATAACATGCCTGCTCTGGTTAAATACTCCAGAAAAAAATGAGGCCCAATATCAGTGGGAATGTACCCAATAATACTAAGGAATACTGATCAGCAACACTGTTCAAAAAGTTGCCTTGTGTATCATCAGTTTATCAACACTCACACAGTTAAAGACACCTGACTATTCTTCACTGATATTGGGTCACTGATGTTGATTAGTAAAACTGAAGAGCAGGAAATATAAGTGTCTGCATTACCTGGCAAATCTATGATGGTTGAAGCGTCATCCTCACTAAGCATCTGGGATAGTTTGTGATAAAGCGTCTTCTCATCCTCATTTAGGAACTCTGTTTAGAAGGTAGGAGACGCTGTTACAGGTTTTATGATATTGACACATTTTATTGTCCTGTTTGATGTCATACAAATCTCCAATAACATCAGGCCCTCTTACCATCTTTACCACGCACAATAAACTAAATCTATTTGGGTTTCATGGTGCTAATATTCCAATACGACATTCATGGAAATAAGCAGTGGTTCTCATTTCCTGGGAAGAAAAAAAAACTATTCAGCTGCGAAAGATTATTCCATATTAATGCAAAATACACCGAATTATACACACATACTTCTTCTGAGACGGCCTAGCCATTATCAAAGAAGACTCTGTTTTTGAGGATTCCATGGCTATTACAGGCCTGTGATGTCCAAAAGATACAGGTGAAATAGCTTTTCTGTTAATAGCCCCTGTTTCATTATAACATGCATATTACTTGGCTCCCAAGAGCATGGTTTTAATAGGCATGGGTTGGAGAGGTGGGGGGAGGCATGTATTGATATGGCAACGAGGATCCCCCGTCATTTAAGGGAAGTTCAGGGAAGCATAGGAGGGAGATAGAGTTGACCAATGATACGCGACCTTCGTCAATGACAGTCGGCTCTTTGTCCTATCTGGTCGTCTATCAGCAAGTGTATTTACATAGGACCGTCCCTCTGTCCAGCCCCCCCATCCCTGAGTGAACCCCCCCCCACACACACACACCCCCGTCCTCAGCCCCACACTGGTAGACATGACTGGCCGCGAATGATCTTTTTCACCCCGTTTTAATGAACTAAGGGGGAGCTATTATGAAAAGAAATGGCATACTTAATTCCAGCTCATCTTCCGCACTGGCCTCTGCTGTCCCGAACCGCCTTGGGTTGGCTTCTGCCGACGACTGCGGGTCAAAGTAATTTCGGGCACGTTCATTTCCTGTGGAAGGTGACAGAGGACAGGGGAAACACATACACAGACATGGGTGCATGAGTGTGTGTGTGTGTGTGAACATGTACGTGTGTGTGTGTGTGTGTGAGGTTTTGTGTTAGAGGTGGTCGGCAGTTCGGCTAGGTTAGTGGTTATTAGAAGCACATGAACCGAAATGTTAATTTTTGAAACCGACACGGATGAGGCCTGGGTGCCTGTGCCCATTGCCTGATAAGCTCAGGCCCCTACACTCTCTCTCTCTCTTTCACTCTCTCTATCTTTCTCTCTCTCTCTCTCTCTGTCCCTCTCTTTCTATGAGCACTGGCTGCATTTGTAAGAAGCCTATGCAGCTCAGGGGCCTAATTAGCATGGGCATGGAAGGTCATGGCAGGCAATCTCTTAAATACGAATGCCATATGTTAGTTATGTTCAGAAAGGAACTAATGAGAGAAAAAAGGGTACATGCACCGAGTACCTGGATGTGAAAAGACAATACAGAAGGACTACTCTGGGGTCGGCAGTCTTACAAAAAGAGAAAACTTGAAATCTCAAGAATGGACAGAGTGAAAGAGTGCAAGCGGGAGAGACAGAGAAAGACTGAGAGAAGTGAGAAAACCCCTGTCCCCCACTGACTTCTTATTAGCCATCACTGACCTATGGGCATCAAAGCTGCTCGGCAGACTTTATGGGAATCCACCACCTTAAGGGACATTTCTATTAAACAGGTACACCCTGCCAAGATGCTATTTTAACCTAAAATGTTCTGCAGGCCCTGCATATTCCACACCTGCACCCTTTATCTAAATTGCATTGGTCATATCAATTTACTTTTGCTGAATTAAAACAGAGGATGTTAATGTACTCCACAATCATGCAAGCATTATCACAAATAATCTATATGCAGTAGCTATGTAATTATCCCATGTGATGAGATGTTTTTAAGAGATCCATTTGCAGGCCATGCACTGTAGGTTTAGGATAAGATGCACTGACTTGCACTACTTTATAAGTTTTAGTTGCTAATAAAGAAGCCCTGTATGAACATTTAAGTGTCCTTTTCTCTCAAATGAACATCAGTTGTGAAGTGTCAAATAGATGGTTATAGGGTTAGAACTCCTTTACATTTGCCACTGAGCTTATGACTTTTAGCGGCATCATAAATTAACTGTGAAATTCACATCTAACGCTTTCACACCATAAACACAGTTTTAACAATTTCACTTTGATGGCTCTGGGGTTATGAAACCCCCAGCACGGCCATTTGCATAATGGCAGAAGCCCCAAAGATCTGCATCTTTGAATCATATCTTTGATTTACCTAAATAGTCTGGCTGTCTTCCAGTGCTCTTCTCGGGCTAATAAAATGGTCTCTTCCCCTGTTCTTGCATGTACGCTATCAATCGTTCACCCGTCTTGCGGACTGGTGGGAATGAGGGCATGCGTGCGGAATGCTGTCAGTAAGAAAACAGAAGCTGCACACACACACACACACACACACACACACACACTATGTGCAAGGTACAAATGAGGCCAAATTCAATATGCTGCACACACTAAAGCAGCAGTAAGCGACTCTAATGAGAACGCTGTACACCTAAGAAAACACAAATGCGAGCAGCTTTGATACAGAAAACAAAATGAGCTGTAACTCTGTTTTTCGTTTCAATTTGTAATGAGAGACTATATACTATTTATCAAAGGAGCCCGACAGAGTAGTTTTACTTTTGAAATTATGTAAAGGGGAAGAGTGAGGTTTGATCTCTGCTTGAATTTTGATAATCATTTGAATTATTTACATGAGGGAATACGCCCGCGGGCTAAAACAGATTCTGTATTCATCTTTGTTCTACTCCACCCTCTGCTCTCGAGACACAGAGCTGGCAACAATTTGAAATCTATACTCAAGAAGTTTTTTCTCTCTCTTCTATAGTTCATTCCCACTCTCTGTGGTGTAGCACATCATGCATTAACTGAACTCTCTGAGAATCAAATTTGACTTCACAGTTGAGATCTGGCAAGAAATAAATTATACTTCTGTGATGGTATTTTTTGGGTGTTGGTGGGGTTGGGGGTCATGGTGATGGCATATTTGCGCAGTAAACGTGCAATCTGTTTTTCTGGGTTACCCATAAAGTGATGTGTATAACAATAATCCTTATTGCATTTTAGTCTGGCACCGTCCTGACCTGTTTTGAATTACCTTTTTCAAACACCACAGTCTGCAGAAATGCTATTAATTTTGTCCGTGACTGTGTGTTCATCCCAAAATCCCTTTTAACCCATACACCCTCACATTGGCACACATGCACATATGCTTAAAGGATGAATAACTTTCTCACTGAAATCAAAAGTTTCCCATGAATGATTGATTTTCATAACTGAGGCCCCCAAATCCTGGAATATCATTGTTTTTTTTCCCTCTCTCTTTCTCACTTCTTTCTAATAAGCACCAGTCATAATACATTTTCTCTGACGATCCAAAGTCGAGGAGTTGAGGAGATGCAATCGATTTAGTCTCAGATGAGAGAAGATTGCCCCTGGGATTTCTGCGCTAAAAAATGACTGGTTTGGCTGCAGTAATATCGGAATGATCTCACCCATCACATGCAGTCTGATTCTTACACAGATCCGAGCCTGATCAGCCTGAGCTGTTCCAGAATCAGCAGTTGGAACGGAGGGTAACCCAGCCCTCTCTTGTTTGATGATTGGTGACCCTCTGGTCTTTGTCAGTGATATATAAATAAAATAGGATAGTATATATTAAAAAGCAAACACTTTGACTTTAAGTATGAATTAAACTTCCATGTAAACTTCCTTTTAAGACAGGAACATATAAGAATTTGTTTTGTTGTTCTGTTACACGTGAAGCACAAGAATGAAGTTGAAGCTAAAACTATCTTGAGAAGATTAAAAAGGAGTCAGAGCCATGCTACATTCTGTATTACTTAAAGCGATGGTTCGAGTAATTTCACCCTAGGGTCCTTTGCACCATGACCCCGAGCCAAACACTTTCCCAGAACCTGTTTTCCCTTGGTCGAACCCTGGTCGAGTAGCGCTGTCAGAAACGAATGACTTTCTGCAGGCGTAAGTTCTGTAGGCCTACTCTTACTCAGAGATGAAAAGGAGAGATAGGATGCCACGAGTTAATAAAATGTGCAATACCCTGAAATTTGTGTAGGCTATATATTTTTCCCAACATAGATATTTAACGCAAATATTGACACATATTAGTCGGCTTAAGTAAAATGTTTTATATACTTGCAATAGGTTTAGGTTTTTGCAGATGGCAATGACAATGCTAGCATGAATCACTTGGTTTAAATTAGAAAAATGTCGACATAGGCCGTGGCAGAAAATTTCTAGGGGGTGGGGTATTACAAGTTGCCACTGTTTCCACCAATGATATGTACCGATGCATCATCAACAACGCTCTTGGAACTACAACTGTAGGTCACGATGCTTTCTGGAAATAGGTCACAATGCTTTCTGGAAACAGGTGTAACACTGTTGTTGTTTGGTCGCAAGTTGCGTCGTACCACGGTGGTTGAGCAATGTCGTTGCTAACTTTTCTAGAAACGAGACCCAGAACAGGTTGGCCATTTAACGAATGCATAAGAACAAATGCATAAGAGTTTCT
The DNA here is from genome assembly GCF_018492685.1 of Alosa sapidissima. Classification (NCBI taxonomy): domain Eukaryota; kingdom Metazoa; phylum Chordata; class Actinopteri; order Clupeiformes; family Clupeidae; genus Alosa; species Alosa sapidissima. The sequence goes on from NC_055973.1 coordinate 2,612,083, forward strand.
GCACTAAAAGAAATGATGAATCTCAGTGATTCAAAGTTAAAGGTTATGCTTTAAAGTTGATGACTTACAAATTAGTCTTTTGCCATATGTGTAATGTTTTGTGCCAGTTTTTTCATAAGTGACCATCCAGGGTCAGTTCCAGGCAAATTCAGTGTCCATGAAGGATGTAGGACTAATTTTGTTATAAAATATATATTTTACAAAATACAGAATCAAATCTGTTCATATTACATATTTAACAACTCTAGTATTTTGAGGGTTGATGTGGTTTGATGACATTGGTCTCATATTTTGGCTCACTTATCCTCTGAGCTTTACATCTCTTCCCATCTGTATGTGCGTGTTTATTTATATGAGTGTATGTATGGGAATATCAATGTTTGCTCAGACTGAATGGGCGCATGCAGTGTCTCATAGCCCCCCAGTGTGTTTTTATGCATCTCTTTCTGTTAGCCTGGAGATGAGAGAGAGCATACTGTAGTCTTCTGGATGGTGACCAGTCAGCTTTGTCTCACTGATGTTATGAGCCCTCTGAGGACAGTGTGTCATACACACACACACACACACACTCATACACACATCTGCCCCTGAGGAACACTCCACACACACACACACACACACACACACACACACACACACACACACAGACACACACACACACACAGACACACACACACACCATCATGCAGTCTCCTCCCATATGACCCTTCCTGATCCCATCCCCCACCATTGCATGTTCTCAGATCTTCATGTAACTTGTTAGGGCACGTACCCAGCTTTGGAATGTTTGGATCAGACCATGCCATCCTACAACCACACCCCATCCCCGAAACATTTCTACCCCCCCTACTACCCTACCCCCTACCCCCCCCCCCCCCCCCTCACACACACACACACCCTCAAACAAACACACACCCCCAACAAAAAAAAAATAAAACAAAAAAAACGAAAAGGTTAGATCAGGAACAGAGCCCGCTGTCAGAGCCGTTTGAGGCTAACGAAGAGTGAAGCTTCACCTCTTGCATTGGCAGGCCCTTGCAGCTTCGTTTGTTGTTGCTGAGCTGCAAGGGTGCTATCCTGCCTGTCACCTCGCATCTCTCTCCACACTGTCGGCCGAACGGCCCACGAAGGATCCTGCGAGCCGCCAACGCCGGCACCACCACCACCACCTCCGCTGTCGCCACGGCTACCACCACCCTCAGCACCCATGCCGTCGCCACAGAAGGCAGGGTTTTCGATGCCCTCCAAAGTTTTTCTCTCCTCCTCTTCCCCTGTCAGAAGAGGAAAAGCGAGAAAGAGGGAGAGAGAGAGAGAGAGAGACAAAGGTTGAAAAAGAAGAGCATTCCAAAACATATTTAATGACAGCAGAAAAATCCTTCTAGTGATTCCACTGCCCCCAAAATACTCAAGCGCATCCTCCTCGAATGTCACTAAAACACAATTAGGTTCAAATTAAAAACGAATCTTGAAGGGGGAGAGGAGAGGGGAAAAAGAAGAAAGCGAGAGAGAGACAGAGCAAGAGGGAGAGAGAGAGAGCACGAAGAAGAAGAAGAAGAAATGATTAAAATAATTACAAATTGCGCCCTGACAAGCAAGAGCAAAATTTAGCCCAAAGCCATTTGTCTGTAATTAGTTAATTAATCCTTACACAAATTATGAGCAATAACTCATCAAGCAAGGCTCACCCATCAGAAATTCAGCCGAGTTGGATTTCTTCTGCTTAGGTTGCTTCTGAGCCTTCTGCTCCAACTTCTGGAGGGAAATTGTTAAATGAATAAATTAGCTGCAGAATGAAGATCATCATTTATGATCCGCAACTAACGCAGTATTTTAAATATGGGACGACACTGAAATGTCATTTAATTTACATCGCCGCTAAAGGGGTCAAGCACTAATTGAACAACAGGAGTGGAAAAAAAAATTAATCATAAATAGATAAGAAAAGTTGACACGAATGCATAATGAAGGTCACATTAAAATACTTTCGCCTTATTCTTTTTTTAAAAAAATTAAAAGGGAAACAACTCTCTCCTAGAATTAAAAAAAATGCATTTTTATACAAGCTACGTGAGAATGGAAAGATATGTTCTGCATATGAATATGCAAATCATCACAAACACATTGCGCACCCAGCATGCAGGCTAGGAAGCACACACGGAAGCAAGCTCTCTCCAATTAAATTAAAAGCATGTCAGTCCACAAAGTCATCTCTCCTCTCAGAACACAAACATGCTCTCAAAGTAACTTTGACACAGACTAAAGATTTAGTTTTGCACTAGCTGTAGAAAACTGTGATTTAAGTAGGCAAAACAAGAATATGTTGTTTACTTCGGGGGGGAAAGCATATTCCTCCCCTACACACACACACACACACACACACACACACACACACACACGAAACACAGAAACACCATTTCCTCTCAATTCACTAAATGAGCGATAACTGAGTTTCGTTAACATCTCAGAGACAACCTCCAGCAGGGGAGGGACGGATTTCACTCAATCATAGCAATGTTGTGACTTTGCCTTAAATAAGTCTGCCATGATTCAGTGAACTCTGACAGGGGCTAAGATTAGATCAGTTCAGACTCCCTTCTCCAACCTACATCCACCATTTGACACCAAGTGAGAAGAACACATCACATGCAAGAATACAGAGCTCTAGACATATGTGTGACAGAACTATTCTTCTTTTTCTCTCTTCTTCGCCCCTCCTTTCAGTCTCTAAAATATCCATGGGCATTTCTCTCATCTTATACGTTTTTATTTCTCCCCAGTGTGTGTGTGTGTGTGTGTGTGTGTGTGTGTGTGTCTCTGTGTGTGTGAGGGAGGGGGGGGGGGATTAGACCGATGGTGTTTATGAATTCATTACAGAGTTCATTTGTCACACCAATTTACATTAACAACATTGCTGAGGCCCTTTCAGCACAGTCAGAGAAAGTGACCAACCCCACAGAGTTTTGGAAGAATGGCACAACTGCGGTATCGACACTGTGTGTGTGTGTGTGTGTGTGTGTGTGTGTGTGTGTGTGTATACAATATGCACTTCCAGTGGTGCAAAGGGAGGTTAATGGAGGGATGAGTTTCTATCCGAGATGAAGTAGCAATTAAGAAATGGCAGAGGACACATTGCGATTTGAAAAGAAAGAGTTTTTTAGTAAATCTGTTTTTACATTCAGCAAGCCCTACAGCAAGACATTCATTTATACCACAGAGATTAATGGTTATCTAATTGTGACTTATTTAAAACCCATTTTCTTTGCCACTGCGTTCCAATCAATTTCTCCAACAGTTAGACTTAAACACTGACCAGACACATTAAACTGTGGAGATTAGAATTTCATTATTTTTCATTTCATTTGCCTTATTTTTAATGTTTGTAACATGTGGGCCACTTCATGTTTAGTGGAGGCATACAATGAGTGAATTAGTGAAGTTGTTATTATTAGTTATAATCATTATTATAGAACCAAAAAAAATAAATACATAATAACTGCAAATACTACAAATTACCACCTTGCATGCACAAGTAATCACCTACAAATTTGCAATAATCAGCTTGAGATTTTGTTATAAATACAACAGTATTCATGCAATGCCACAGTCTGGTGAGCGTATCGGGAAACCGTTTGACAATGTTAGCATTTGCACAGTTCTTACGAAACTTAGATACATGCACATCAACAGAAGATTTTAATGTTTTGAATAATTTGCTATGCCTTTCTGTGAGATATTTTTTCCATTTAATCTTTGATGGCTGATGCTAGAACAACTTAGCATTAACACTTCTGAAAGTGAAAATCACTGAGATCTCACAGAGGGTGTTGTAACTTTCTTTGAGATGCATTGAGACATCGATGGGGCTGGTCTTTGTTTCACTTGTGTAATTAATCATTAAATTAGCGCAATGTGGGCGGAAGGCTCGCCTTTATTTTTGAAATCACTGTTTTTGCCCTTGAGACTGAGGCTTTCTCTTTTTTTCAAGAAAAAAGAGGGTGGCAAAAATACAAGAGACGCTGAAATTAATTACCATGTAATGCAGGCATTATAATAGGCCAGACAGAAGTGTCAGGCCTTATAAGAAGTGATGAAAAGTGCTGGCTGAATTCACACTGAAAAGTATATAAGGGATGCCCTGAAAGTATACAATAACCCTATATTTCAACGTCTGTCCTGCCTTACATCTATTTCTGTAACCATGTACACATTCATCAAACCTATTGCCATACAACGATGTAATTGTTTTTTTTTAGAAGAAGATTTATCAGCGGTAGATTTCAGCTCTGCATATTTGCATTTGTATGGGTAATATTTTTCACCTGTTTCTGAGAAAATGTAAATGTATTTTGCACGGTGCTGGTCAAGAAATGTAGTCGCTCATATCTTACATTTCAAATGAATTAGTTCTGTCTGCTTGAAATGTCAACACATTTGCAATTTGCATGTTGCCTCAACTTCAATTCCTCTAGTCCTTAATGGAATATCCATGAATTAGAAGTACCACCAACTTGCTACCAGGCAAAGTGCTTTTGGACACTTTGGCAAGGAAGCCTAATTCTGAAACCTCTGAAACCATTTTCAAAATAAATTTAGTTGTGAATATGCAATGACTTCCATTTTCTGTCTCTTAGCCAGGAATTCTCACTGGAAGGTGCCATGTGCTATGACCAATAATGGCTGACGTTTGACATCAGCATAACTAAACAGTAATCTGCCAAAAAGGTAGCATTCAAATAGAACCAGAGAAATGTTCTGCCAAATTGTATTCCTGAATGTTGAGCAACAGTTACAATACTTGCAATATCACACACTGTTTAGAGTGCAGACAGCTAAATTCCTTCTGACATGGCTTTCCAATGAACATAAATATATTAAATTCAGGGGTGCTGTTATCGAATCATGTGCCAGGCAAATTCCGTGCCACGTGACCAAGAACAATCTCTAAATTCATTCTGTTGTCATCCAGAGGCATTCACCCTGCTGTTAAAAAAGGAACCCTGGCCTCCCCCCCCCCCTCTCTCTCTCTCTCTCTCTTTCAGACACTGCATCACACATACATGTAATGCTTGCATCCAGATTGGGACAGGAAGACGAGAGAAAAGCGTATGAAAAAATCATTTACCACTGATAACAAGAGAAATCTATGAAGTTTTTTTTTCTAAAAGAATGTGATTGTTGTCAAAAAGAATTGGGCACAACAATGCCTTGTTCAGTTCTGGTTCCATTCAAAGCCAAGCCGACGAGGGCTAAAGGAAGACCACTGCTAGGGGGCTGGTGGGCTCCGACCAGTCAGAGAGTGAATTTTGCATACTGTACGGATCATCGCCCAGTTCAGGGCAGTCACATTGAATCTGCGATCAACCAATTGTGCTTCATGAAACCGTCAACCTTCATTTATGTCTGGCTGTTTTCTTCTCGGCCGCCGTAAACAAGCTTCTCCGCTCTAAGCTGTCTCTCTCTCTCTCTCCTTCTCTCTCTCTCTCTCTTCCTCTCTCACCCCTATCTGTTCAGGCAAGGGGGTTGGTGGGTGGGTGGAGTGTGTATGTGTGTTAGTTGGGGGGGGGGGGCAAAGGCACCGACAGACCACATCCTTCGCGTCAGAAAGCCACCACTTCTAGACGAAGACCCTCATGCATGCACAGGCCACAAGCCCACCCCCTCCATATCAGTCAGTTCCAGACAACGGCTATGTTTTGCTATGTTTTGTACACAGTGTGTGTTCTCCTATCCTCCCCTATCCAATTCAATCCAACTATCAGTCTTTTTCGGTTTTGTTTTTTTAACCCACTAGGTTTTTTTTTGGTCGCTTGTTTATTTGTGTAAGTGACAACAACTTGTTATTTGTTGTTGGAACTTGTGACTTGTTTACTGATTACCCAGTCTATCTTGTGAGAGAAACAGTGCAAAAAAGTAGAAGGCAACAGCTCATATAAATCGACTCCAGTGTTTTACTGGCGGGTTAATCTGACTGAGAGGTGCCAACACACCACAAAATCAATACGGGATTGGTTTTGTCTTTGCAGACTTTAAACCAAAAGGTTTTACACACAGTCAAACCACAGGAACTAAATATTGATATTGAAAAAAAGTCTAATCAAAAACAGTGGCCATATAATTCTAACAAACTATGTAACTATTACATCATGAGATACAATTAAAATGTGACTATTTCCAAAGATATGGTGAAAAATAACAAATAGTCACAAAACACTATAATAGCAAAGCAGAATTTTTGCTACATCAAAACAAATTCTTCTCCAGGTCCTTTAATATTTTTAGAACCATGTTTTTACAAATCCCGCCTTATAATTGTGATCAACCTAATAGCTTTGTGTTGAACAACAACCACGTCGCTTGCTGGGGACAGAAAAACATAATTAGTATTCAGACTTAATTAATCTACCCTGGCCCCTTTAAGTGAATTAGTCAATTATTTATGCATGTGTGCCCCTTTGATGCTAACAGATTAAGGATGCAAAAAATAGAACCTTGAAATAAGAAAAAAAAACTTTGTCATGATGAAAAAAATGTCACAACAAGTAACATCAATAGCCATAAAGTATCTGTGCACTGAAGAATGTTTAAAGATATGAGTTTGGCCATTTTTTTTGGCTAGAGCACTGAAATTACATAATCAGTAACCTATACCATTAGTAGAGGACAGCCCATTGTTACTTCTTTAATGCTGCAAAACTCCCAGGCTTCCTGCTAAGGAATGTTAAACGGGGAAGCATATGAAACACACACACACACACACACACACACACACACACACACACACACAAATATGTACTCTTGCACACATAAATCCGAGGATCTGGAAATACGGCCGGAACAGAGTGCTCTATGGGATCATGGGAACAGCTTGGGATTTTGAAGAGCCTTTTTGTTTCTTTTCCAGTTCCTTGAGAATGCCCAGTGTCACGGTTTTGGCCTCTACACAGCTCAATTCCCCACTGAGATCTCCCCAGCACTTTCACAGAATGCCAAATGTCAACGGTCAGCCCCCCGTCTCAGCACCTTAATAGAAAACTGTGAGGTAAGGACCTGACCTTGCATTATAATGGAAAGTCTACTTACACTGCCAAATGTGTCCATCTCTTTAGGTCCAAGCTGTTGCTGTGTCTACAAAGAGAAAAGGCATCAGAAATACCTTAGTTAGAACTCACAGCAAAACAGGGACATGATGGACTGTCACCACTATAAGGATACCATATTGATGTGTAAATAAAACAAAACCCTACAGAATTTTCTTTTATCACGACCATAATAGCTATTAGTAACAGAATGGAAACTGTCTACAGTAACAAGGTGTGAAAACGCACACATACAAATATCTTACTATGTGTTCAAACATGTTTTCTAAGTTTGGTAAGAGGCAACTACACAATCCCCCTTTAATACACAACATCCTTTCAATTGCAAAATAGACAGTACTGTATATCCACCCCAGATAACCTTGTGTCATGTGCAAGTATACTCAGAAGAGCAGTCCTTTGCTCCTCCTTGTTATGAACAATTCACAAAAAACATTCCAGTGAAACCATTCACAGAAATGCAGGGGCTTATTTTTAGGTTATGGATTGGTGCTGTGCTTTTGAAACACATACCCACACACAGGTACACACACACACACACACACACACACACACACACACACACACACACACACACACAAACACACACACAGACACATACACAAACACACACACACACACACACACACACACACACACACACACACATGCACACACACAGATGTTTTCAACTAATCAGCCATGAATGTGCAGCCCTCCTCCAGGACCCCAGAGTGTTTGTGACAACATCATCATCTTAGCAATGCACCTACATGAATAACATCACAGAGGCTTGCTCTGTCAATCATCACAAGAACTAATTTATGCCATTATTTAAGCCAAGAGTTTATTCATTTACATCTCATACAATGCTATTTTATGCTTTTATCTTTCCCTCCATTCCCTCACTGGTAATTCACATGGCTTTCACAAGTTTCTGCTGAATTAGCAAAACAAACCCCAGGCGAAATGGGAAAGATTATCCTATACCATGCAAGCGACGATGAAATGCTACACTTTTTCACACCAAACACCGTTCCACTGGGTGTGATTGAAAAACATGTTAAGCTATTGAATCTGCGCTTTGTATACGCGATGAGAAACGTCTGTTGTAACAAGTGGGGTCTGTGTTTTGGTAATTGTTTCAAATTACATTCACTGTAGTAACTGTGTGAAAATGATCCATCGCTGAGCCTGGGCAAATGAAAAAGAAAGATTGAATGAGGATAACACTGCCGCAACCACCATCCCACCTGGTTTAGAAAATGGAGATTGTACAAATAAATGTTCATGACATCATAAAGCCCTCTCACTTGAGTTTCCAGGGAGATCTGTCATGCTTTCATGTGAGGGTAAGGAAAGCAGAGAACTCTCAGGCTACTTCACTGCACTTCCAGAACAGTATGTGAGCTGTGGTGACAATTTTCATATTTACAATCATGCCTCTAATTGGGGTGATTTATTTTCTTACTTACTGTAACATTTAAATGGGTGGTGAGGTATTTTCTGAAATCATAAACGGTGATGCTTGCAAGAGTTCCCACATGACTTGGCTTGCCCCTGTTGCTCTTGGGTGCTCCTTGTTGGTGCCCCCCACCCAATCCCAATCCTCCCCCACCTTTTTTATGCAGCCCTTCCCACTTAATCTACTAAACCCCTCTTCTACTGCACTCTTTACCCCCCCCCCCCCTCCATTAATGCACAAATAGGCTGACACCAGACATAATTTCACTGCATTTCTTACTTCCAGTAACTATATGCATGTGACAATAAACTTCCTTGTATCCTTGTATCCTTGTATGACTGGTAATAAAAGCTATGAGCCACTGGGTGCCAAACATTCTCAACCCAAAGTGGGATAGCCAACAGTTTCTCAACCGCAGTTGTTTCTGTTAGCACCCCATACACATTCACATACGCTGACACACACACACACACACAGACACACACACACTATAAAGAGCTACATACAGTTACACAGCTACATAGATTGTAATTAATGACAGAATCACCCTTGGAGGGTTGACTGGCGCGGCTTCTCTGTCATTATATTGTGTTAACTAGGCCTAGTATGTGCATGTGGCAAACTGTTGACAGTACTTAGTTATCAGTCATTGTCATCATACAAGACGGGGTATTAAGGTTACAGAATCATGAGCCAATTTGAACAATTCAGCCAGCCAGAGGAATAACAAAAACAAAGTTCTTTTTGCATTGACTCACCGTTTATCATACAGTGTGATCATGGGACCATGTCATCCACCTTTATATTTCACTGGCTCATACGAAAATCGAGTGCAAGGGGTAAAGCTTTGGTAAAGCATGGCCACATGCCAACAACGCAATGAATGCGCGTGCGTCAATTCAGTTGCAAGCCTATCAGATAACCTTTATGTCTGGTCATTTACACAGGAATAGTGACGGTTATACTAAAAGTAGGCTGTTTTACTATTACTCACTAATGTAATGCTAGGTAAGTAAACTGCTGAAAAGTCCTGCTTAACATACAGCTATTTCGATGCTGCCATGTTTTCACCTCAGTGCTTTGCATAATTCTGAAAAGTTCCTTACATTAGCACATGCTATACAAGCTACAGCTTTCATCACATGACCTCCTCAGAAGGTAAACCTGTAAAATTAGGCTGAACTATTGAATTGAATTGAATACTAAGTATTAAACGCAGTATATCATTGCATTGAAATGAAAGTGAATTTACCTGGTAAAGTGTGGGCCTGGTCTCCTGCGACTGCCTATGTGGCTAATGTTAGGCTATGGTTGTCCATGTCACCAGACTTGAGGATGAAGGTGATAACTTATTCCTTATAAGGTAAAGGAATAACATTTTTATTCTAAGAAGTTGTTCGTGTGCCGTTAAATACTTAAATTGAGCACTAGGCTGCTATTCGACTTTCGAAAATTAACAGGGTTTGATATTCAACCAGGAGGAGAGAAAGTAGGCTACTGTGGGTCCATTGCGCACGCACGCGAAGCGTTGGCAACTGCTGGGGAGAGAGAGATAATGTTACAGCCACACTAACCAGATGGCCTAACCGTTTGTACACTCAAAGTTGTTCTATAATTTATTTCAGTGATACTGAGGTAACACTGTTCAGAACCCCCTCTGCGCCAACACCATGTAGTGAAAGTGACCTCATGTTCAACGGCTTTGTTGCTTTCTCAACATTTATCTCAGTAATGTGGTCCCATCTAAGGTAACCCATCATAGGTCTGTAAACATCTATTACGCAGTCTGACCATTCATACAAAGGTTCCTCATACATTATTTAAAAGACTTCATATATAAACATACTTCACACAAAGGTAAACCAGAGGAGCAAAACATCTGGTGTGAGGAATAGGCACCAAAACAGCAGATTGCTCACTGCAAAATGGGTACCAGACATAGCAAATGTCTGCCTCTAAACCAACACAACTGTAGCTTTGTTATTGATAACCAAGATTAGGCCATTGGTGGCCTTTTCAGTAGAGACTGATTACTTACGTGAGAAAGGTATATTATAAATATTAGATTGCTATTGGTATTTATTACTGTATGTTTAGAGAGAGCTATGCTCTGCTTGATAATTTAATTCTGCAAATTAATTATTTTAGTAGTTTTGTATTACCATGTCAACACTTTAATTATTGAAATGTGAAAATCTGTTGTAATTATGCTGTGTGTGTGTTCATTTCATGTAAGGTGTTGGTAAGGATGGATTCCATTCTGTTCATAGCAGTGTGTATATTTGAATATTTTAGACCTACTTTATGTTTTCTTTTTTTTTTAATTAACAAAACATGGACACGCGGAACTGCCTTGGCAACTAATCTTTATTGTTTGCCTATTATTTGTAGATCAAGAAAGTAAGTGATGTGAAATGAGTCTCTCCTTTATAAGGTAGGTGTATGCCTGGATGAATGGAATGGAACAATGTTTTAAAATTTGCAAATGTAGAGAAATCATAATGACAGGAAAGGTCAAAACGAAGAATATCTGATTCAGTTATACTCAAGTCTTTTTTAGTACTGTTAATCATGTGATATTAGGACTTCAAACATGGGTGGATAAATTCAGAATCTTGGCACTCACTTCTGATGTATCACACAGTGTTCCATTGCATTTGCATCTGTGAAGTGATCCGGCGCAGCACTATCTCAAGGCACATTTGACTGGTTGCAAATGGGGCCTAAATAAGACATTCACTTACGGACCACAGTCCTTCTCTCACGGTTGTCCTTGATCATTTAAGCGATTAAATATAGACCTGAATCTGCGTTCCATGTCGGGCTTATCCAATTAATTCTCCATGCTGGCATGAGAGTAGTTAATGATGTTATCTTACCTAATTAACCTGCATAAGGATCGGACTGTGGGACAGCAATTGTTCATCTTTCATCTAAGTGTTCATTACTATCATTACCATAAAGGGGCTAAAGCGCTGACGTATTCTCCTGTGACACCATTCATTTAGATCGAGCACCTCTTTTGGTTTACATTGTGCTCATTTGTCAAGCCTGAATTCATACAAAGTAAGAGGTGAATAGAATATCTAATTGGAAGCCAACTGGGGATGTTTATGCTGGAATCTAAACGTTTGACGTTGTTGACAAGTAAGATATTATTTGTGAATAAAGCCCATTCAGACTAAATGGACTGAAACAAAGCAAAGAAAACAGAAAAACATTTATGAATGGAACTTGAAGCAAAGGGAGAGAGCAGTCGCCCCACCTAGCCTCAAACTCAAGTCTACGGGGCATTAAACCTGCAGTGGACTGCAATAGAACATAACTTCAGTGCCTAGTCCAGACGTGCTCGGATTCTCTGTGATATCACGTTTAGGTTCAATGCCATTTTGTTCCACAACTGTAGAAATGAGAATTGAGTTTTGGGAGACTTTGAAAAGTGTTGGTAAATTACTAGTGCATTTTCTTGTTGTAATCCTCTTTGACATTGAAATAAATAAATAATCATCTACAGGCCTGTGTGACTATAGAGAAAGAAGATTAGGTGTTTATGGGGAACAACCAGAGGGGCAAATCCCTGGACTGTATCTTTTCCTCAGACATGTTAAACTAAACATGATCTGCCCTTTAGAAATCCAAACAAATTAACATAAATACATCCCAAAAAAAGTATTACGGCAAAGTCTTTTCCCCTCTGTATTACGGCAAAGTCTTTTCCCCCAGCTTTCCTATTTACTGTAAAGGGGCAGCTTTGGTTTATTAATGCTATACAATGTGCTAGGGATCAATAGCCTTCATTGGGCAATGTGTCATTTGTTAATCGGCTATTGATGAGTATTGACAGCTGGCTAATTAATCTCAAGCCCGGTTGCAGCTTTCATACGTTTTCTTAATTATGTTCTTCATCTTAGTCCTCTGACATTGGCAGTCTTGAGTCACATATGAGACAGTTAGGAAAGTCAGCACTGGGCTTGTGTGTGTGTGTGTGTGTGTGTGTGTGTGTGTGTGTGTGCGTGTTGTGTGTGTGTGTGTGTGTGTGTGTGTGTGTGTGTGTGTGTGTGTGTGTGTGTGTTTCCTTAGTCCTTGTCAATGGTATTGGATTGCCTTTGCTGAAAGGCAGAAAGGGCTGGATTTGTCTTTAGCGATTGCTACAACATTTAGCACATGCAAATCCATAGCACACATCACAATAGTGTGGGGTGAACATATACCCAAAGGTGAAAGTGGGTCTGAAGCACCAGATAGAAGTCAACCTAATGGCCTGTAACCCTGTAACATTTGTATCATTAATACATTACAAGGATGGAACAGTCTCCACCCCTCTGACTGCACACACACACACACACACACACACAGAGTTACACTCTGTTACACCGCTTTTATGAATGTCAATTACAGTAACCCTGCCTCTGGAGAAATATCATTGTGTGTGTGTGTGTGTGTGTGTGTGTGTGTGTGTGTGTGTGTGTGTGTGTGTGTGTGTGTGTGTGTGTGTGTGCGCGCATGTGTTAAATATGTTTCAGTCTGAATGTTTGGGTGAGATAAAGTCACTCTGAAGCTGGTCTTAATTCAACATGGAGCCGATTTCCGCTTTGACTGTGCGCTGATTGCAGTGCGCCAAGCTGCATGCCACAAGACACTGTACACAACTGGCTCTGAGGGAGAAACAAACACACCATCAGTGCATTTTAAATGTTTGTGCCACAATTAGGCAACCCAAAGCGCCGGCTGTGCCATAACATTGGGGTTTCATGTTTTTAATGGCGAAACGAGGGTAAGTTTGTACAAACAATTAAGCAGCGACAGCATGAGGCCCTAGATGTACACCATAGTCATTAGTGACTTGCGGGCTGCCTCAATTGCAGCTGTTGCCACATACGCCCCCATTCCCTTTACAGGGCCCAAGCAGAGGTGGCAGCAGTCAAGGAGGTAGACATTAGTTTGTGTCCTGCTGCTGTGCACCATGTTCATTCATTGCTCTGCTGTACAACTGTATGTTCCATGTCCTCTGGAGCCGTAGATGTTCCATCTCATCATAACAAATGCAACGCCTTCTAGACTTCTGTTACATATAGATGTGAAATAGTGTTTCAAACTTGGACTTTTGGGGCCCATTCTGCAAGCGTATTTATTGCCAAGTGTTTTGTTTACCTATCAATGGGCCGCAGAGCTGGAGCGTGTGTTTGAGGGTGCAGCACGGGGGCTGAAGGAGGGCTGGATTGACAGGACGCTGAGGTGAGGGAGTTTTCTTTTTAGTTTTGCGATGAGGGAACTTTGACATCTTCTCTACACCCCTGCCCATCACAGGGCGACAGAGGACAGCAGAATGTGGGTAGAGTCGAGTGGAACAGAGCAGAGCATCAGCGTGTTTGGGCTGACAGGCTGGGTTTGTCTCTCATAAACATCATTAGTGATGTTCACACACACACACACACACACACACACACACACACACACACACACACACACACACACACACACAATCTCTCTCTCTCTCTCACACAAACACACACAAACTCCCTCTCCCTCTCTCTCTCTCTCTCGCTCTCCATCTCTCTCTCACTCCTGGAAAAGAAAAAGGTGCCCATTTCAGGACCTTTTGTGAAGGTCAAAGCTCCCGCCGGCCTCTCCACAGGGCTCCTTCAGCATTTCCCAAAACCACAGCCAAACAAGAGGAGCGCTCGAGTAAAAAGCTCCAACTTTCGCCCGGTGGTTTGATTATTGTTTATAGATACAGTGCAGAATTAAAGCGTTGCCTGAAGGCAGCATAATTATTTACAGCAGAAAACTCATATCATTATCAGCATGTTCCTAATTGCTAGAAGTAATATCAATGTTAGCTGATTAAATGTGTTGGAGTGTTTTTTTTTTGCATTCTCTGTAAGATGCATAGAAATTGTTTTCCTTCAGCACATGTGACATTTTATCAGAACCCAGCTGTTCAATTAACTGGATTTCTTTTTTTATTGTTTTGGAGAAGAAGAAAGTTGGATTTATTTTAATATACAGAGGAATATACAAGGTCATATGAAACACTGCTGTGGTTAAAGCCCACACAGCACTACATGGCCTTGCACTGCTTGTAAAGATTACCACAAATGCAAGTGATGCGTAAACAACCTTTTCTTCCCCTCCAAACAGTCTGGTGGGAGATTCCTTTGCATTATCGTGTAGGAGTTGGGAAAGTCACTGTAGGAGGTAATCCTTGAAGCAGGAACAAGTGATTGATTAAGTAAATGTTTATTTGGCCCAAGCCTAGCTCCCCTTACCATCAAAATGTCAAAATATTTTGTCATATATTTAAACCTCGAAAAAAGATTGAGCTATAAATAACTTTGTTCATGCCAAGGAAAAATACATAAACCTGAAGGCTGATTCATTATTCATGTCTAGATTACTCAAAGTCTAATGTGCCTTTCCAATATTTGTTTCTGAGCCACATGCCCAGTGTTTGTGAGCATCCTGACAATTCTATCACAGCCGTCATGATTTGTGAGGGGGGGGGGGGGGGAGTTTGTTTATTCATAATTTCTTAGCTTTTATTCTGGCTGTACTGTTGTTATAATCAACATCCATTTGCACTGTGTGCATGCACTAAGACCCAACCACCTTGCCTGTAACATGCATATGATAAACTATAAATCTTATATGATGCATGAATGTGACTGCTTAGTCCAATGTCTTAGGGTCTGATGAGAGAATTTCAAATATATTAAGAATTAAGCTTTCAGAATGTGCTGTGGTGCATTTTTAATATAATTAATTTGTCGCATTAAACGGCTGTCAGAAGATCGGGTGTCAGAAGTGATGTGCCAGTATGACACATTAAGCCTTTAACACAAATGATTAGCAGGCAGATTTACTCGAAGTCTGGGAGATTTTCAATCATTTTCTGCAGTCCTGTCCAATAGTGAACTCACTGTTGGAGTTACTTAGCAGTTGTCACTTGTTTCCTTTAGTATTTCTATCAGCGGTGGCCTATTTTTGTTCTTTTACCAAGACAGTATAATATCATTGATGCAATTCTCAGTGCACTTGCTTGCTTTGTCATAGCTTTGGATATTTTGTAACTGAAGACATCCACAGTTATCAAAGAGCATATGGTGAATGGGGGAAGTCTGGGATGGTGGGTGTTTTGGGGTGTTGTATGCAGTCGCTTGAAGCTCCAGCATTGCTTTTGGGAACATGCTTTGCTGTGCCCCAAATATAAGGATGGTGAGACTGAGTGAGAGCAAGAAAGAGAGTGAAAGAGAGAGAGAATGTGTGTGTGTGAGAGAGAGAGAGTGAGAGAGAAGGTGGAAAGAAGTCTGCTGAGCATGATATTTTTTAATATGCATAGAAAAGAAAGAAATAAGAGTGTTAGAGAATTTTCTGCTTTCTTTGAATGCAGCGCGCCTGCCACGCGTGATAAAACAGGCAAACTAATGTGTCCCCAAAAGATTATGTCTACGAGGCAAGAGATGCAAGCAGCCATCTTGGGCGTGCAGAAGGAGGGGGAAAAATTGTGCAAAGAAGTGGAATGATTGTTGAAAGGGCACCGCAAATAATTATCAGAAATGGGCCTTGGGTCATCATTAGGGCATGATCTTAGGAGAATTGGGACCATGGGGAACATTTAGAGAACATCTTGCTCACCAATGGGGTCGCGCTCACATGTCAAGGCAGCATCGCTTGACAAGGATTTATTATGTGTCTGATGAGAGCCTGTGAATCTCCCTTTGATTAGCAGACGAATGACTCCACACACATACACACACACACACACACACACACACACACACACAAACACACAGACGACACAGACACACACAGATCGCTTTAGGAAACGAACAATTGGACAACTGTAGGAATAGAAACTTTTTTTAAAAAACGCTAAAAATATGCCGTCTTTCTTTGCCCCCTGCATTCTGTCTTTCACTGGATTCTGTCTGCTTGGTCTGTGTTCATTAGCAGGGGTGGTGATGTCATGGCTGGGTACATGTCCCTGTCCTGTCAGCCCATATGCCCTTGGCGTGAGTTTGTCAGTGGCAGAGCGGAGCGCAGTGAGATGGATAGCGATGCCCATCCTGATGAAGCCCCATCTTGCCACCGTGCCTTCCAACAGTGACTGACTAACGCCGCGTTCACTTTTGACTTTCTCTGAACCCCGGCGCACAAACTTATTCATTTTCCTACGGGCACAGTTCTCATCGATGTGATACACTCCCACAACGAGATCCTGTTTATGCAGTTGACATGCACTCAAGAGCAGATGCTTAGCGTCCATGTCTGCCCCCCCCCCCCCCCCCCCCCCCCACCCCCTTGTAAGCGAGTCTGTGTTTGCGCATTCTGTTTGATGTTGCCATAGGGGTAGGGAAAGCCAATCTGTTAAAATCAGCGTCCAACTTCAAACATACTTTATGTGATTATGTGTTTTGAATATGCACAGCTCCTGCAATGGTTGAAACTCTTCCCTGAAGAAAACAAACTTGTTTTGTGATTTTTGGATCACCATGCATGTAAACAAAATGGCAAAAAAAACCTCTGTGAAGTTTAAGTTGAATGGAGTTGTCTTGAACTGCGTTGACTTTCTCTGTTGAGGTAGAAAGGAAAAAACAATGTCTACATAAGATGTCCTTGATCAGCTGACCAGTACTACTACACAATCTGTACGGAATTCTGTAAACCGGACTAGACATTAACACAACCACGGGCCAGGGCAGGCTTGTGTCAACAAATGGCACTTTCAGCGAGTAGGCATTAACTTGCGTCTCTTTTGAACTTTTAATGAATACTGCGCCTCAGTTAATAATTCAGTGGGCCCAGTGCACCGAGGTCATTTTGTGTTGCGTGTCTGTGTGTGCATCCGCCTCTCTCTCTCTGTATGCGAAAAAGCTCATTAAGATGTGTAGGTGAGGTGTGTCCACATCATATGTTCTCTCTCTTTCTCTCTCTCTCTCTGTCTCTCTCTTTCTCTCCTCACCCCATCTCTCTCTTTCTCCCTCCGCTCTCTATCCCCACCTCTCTCTCTCTCTCTCTCTCTCTCTCTCTCTCTCTCTCTCTCTCTCTCTCTCTCTCTCTCTCTCTCTCCTTGTCCACCATTCTCCACAGAAGTCATGGCAGGACATTCCGTGTCAGTGCATTCATGCAGTGCAGTTTTAACAGTATGCTACTGGATTCCATGCTCGTCCTTGGACCTGCTCACTGCTCACTGGGCGCGATCTGCGTTTACAGTAACCTGAACGGTGTGATGAGTAATCACAGGGCATTTTTGCTTGGAGAGGAAAAGCACACAGAAGCAAGGCAGGGCTCTGTTGATACAGTTAATGCACCCTGTCAGGGTCAGCTGGATTAGTTCATTCTTACGAAGAGAGCCCAGAACCTCCTGTTTTCTCTCTGCTCTCTTTCTCTCTCCCTCTCTATCTCTCTCTCTCGCTCTTGCTCTCTCTCTCTCTTTCCTTCTCTCACTCACACAAACAGACACTCACACAGGCACACACACACTCACATACTGACTCTACACAGCAGCTCAAGCATGGCCTCTGTGATCACAGCACGAGTGTTTATACACACATGAACAATGAGGTGACCTAGTCGTGCGTCAAGATATACATTCCTCCACCACACAGGCGAGCCCGTGCCTCCAGTTGCAGCCAAACTTACTGGGGAAGTCTCTATGTCACCGCTCTATGGTCTGCAAAGGGCCTCTGCAGATCAACACTGCGGGCTTGGATAAAGAAGTAGAATGTGTTTCTGTTTACTGCATTGTAATATATTTATGTTTGTGTTTCATGATTTGTGTTTTAGGTTCCATTTGTTTCATTTGTAGGTCATCTGTTTATTGTCAAACATTAGTCTTAATCTACAAGGATATAAGGATACAAGGAAGTTTATTGTCACATGCATATAGTTACTGGAAGTAAGAAATGCAGTGAAATTATGTCTGGTGTCAGCCTATTTGTGCATTTATGGGGGGGGGGGGGGGGGGGGGGGGGGTAAAAAGTGCAGTAGAAGAGGGGTTTAGTAGATTAAGTGGCAAGAAAGATGGGGGAGGAATGGGGGGGGCACCAACAAGGAGCACCCAAGAGCAACAGGGGCAAGGAAAAACTCCCTTACCAAGGAAGAAACCTTGGGCAGATCCCAGTACAATACTTATGTACTGATAAGTACTAGTACAATAATTCTAGTACAATACAATGTATCCCAGATACAGTACAATACTTAGATTGAAAGTTAAACTGTTTCCAGGTACAGTTAAGCTGTCTTTTGTCTTGGTTTTATTATTTCACTATTCACTTGTACAGGTGTTTGTGCTTGTATATTGTGGGTAAACAGCGATGGTGAGAACAGGGACAAAAAACACAATGAAACACACACACACACACACACACACACACACACACACACACACACATTCACAAACACACAAACACATTCACACAAACACACACACACACACACACACACGCTGAAGCATTGTAGGGCCATTGAGGTCTTGTATCAACAATGTTTTACTATTTTAAGGTGTCTGTTTGTACAGTATTTATTCATAAATGACAGAGTCTTGGATATGCACTCTAAGAGAAAGACCAGGGCCAAACCACTGCTGACGTAAGGGCTCATGGTTTGACATCATATGACCTTCAACCTGAGTTTTGGAAAACTTTTTGGCTATATGCATTTACAAGCATGTGTCTTTCCACCTCTGGAATAGAATATCAGTGTACAGTGTACATGGCATATCAAAATGGCATGCGATATCTATGTATCCAAAGATTACTTACTTAGATAACTGTACTTGCTACATGCAGAATTTCATTTTTGACTCAGTGTGTTTGGCTGAAAATATCTGTCTCTCCTCAGTGGCTCTGCCTTTTCTCAGCCCAAGTAGAAGTTAAATGTCCCATTTGTCCTATTAAAGTCACCCATAGCTTGTGGGTATCTTAAAACAAAAAGAGCAACATATCTTGGAATAGGATTTGATAAAGGCAAAGTGGTAATTAGTTGCTGTGAGTGTTTCGGCGCTACAAAACGAGCATTACAATCTGCACCCGTTCCCCAAAGCCCATTTTATTAATGTACCTCTCAGGACCTATCAATAAACAGTCCTGAGTAAGCTGTTCCACGCTAAGAGTAAATGAAAAAAAAAAAAAAAAAAAACGGTTGTATAAATATGCCAGGCGCACCTGAGATAGGGAAGCCGTGGCAGTAAAATGTAATGAGAGGGAAAATGGATCCCGAAAAAAACGGGCCCCTTTCTGGAAAGGTCAACGGCTTGCAGTTGAAGAGGATGATGGAGGAGATAGTGTTTCAGCAAAATACTTTCAAATAGGGAATGGGGGTAAAAAACTCACTTAACAAGAGCAAACCTTATAGATGACAACCTTCTTAATGTGTTAATGTAATTGCATTGAGAGCCACAATGCTGGATTAAAACATATTGGTTTTAAGACCCACTGTACTGCAGTCATTTGGGTCAGGTGCCGGAATAAGGTCAGCGGCCAAATGCACATTTGCTGATTCGGTATATTTTGTTTGTCTGAACCTTTATAGTCGCAGTATGCCGTTATCAGACACATACAGCTGAGTGTGTCTTTTCTGATAATAGTAAACATCACTACAATAACAAACAGAGGATATGAACTTAATTTGCCATTTGCTTTGATAGCATAAAACATATCCTCAAAAGGTTCACTGTTTAACCAGGGGAAGCCACATAATTCCCAGTTATAAAACTTGTATCAAAATTCATGATACATGATACAAATTTGCCATGGCATTTTAGAGTAGCGAAGGTCTGTGAAACTGGTGTAGCATGTCTGTCTTTCTCTGGCGTGTCTGTCTTTCTATACTCATAGGAGGGACTGGCTGTCTTTTAATGAAACACTAGCAGCCTCGTCCCTGCTCGTCTCCACTCTCACAATGTGCATACTTACCATCATTTGTCACATATCATGTTCTATCTTCTGGCGCGATGAAATTGCTCTGAACTTTAAATTCTGTCTCTTTTCCTCATGAGGTCAGTTTCCTTGCATGTGAATTCTGCCCCCTGGACATATTGCGTAACGCCAGACAGCGCTCATTACTTCCAAATGAAAAGTAAGAGAGAGAGAGAGAGAGAGAGTGAGAAAAAAGACAGAAACTTCCAAATTAATTTACAGTGTGCCCACCTCTCAGGTAGCTGAGTTGAATGTAATTACTGTCCGTCATAAATGAGTGTAATTGAGAGAAGGCCTACAGCGTACAGTGCGTGGAGTGATAAAAAACAGACAGGCTAATGAAAGCGTTAAATGCCTGTTGAGACCGATGCGAGGAAAATAGCTGCTAGCTGCTCGCCTCGAGACCACACGTTTCAGCAACACAACGCTCAGTCCAGCTTACAGTATGCTCCAGAGTTCCTGTGCGATCCCACATCTGCCTGCTTCTCCACCGGTTTTTGACTTGTGCTTCACTCCTACTCCCACTCCAAACAGATCAGCGCTGGCTGCCAGTGAGAATAGACTCCACACTGACTGTATTGGATTGGGATGATGCCTAGCGATGCCTTTTTTTTCCAAGATTCCAATTATTCAGTTATTGGGATTTTCAAATGTAGTTAAGAGACTTTCAGAGGTTAAAAGGTCACAGGATATTCATTGCGTGACCTGTGTTTATGCAGGTTCGATATTTTTTTAGATTTAATCAAAACAATACAATCGATTCATAACTTTTTAAGGGGAGCTGTTGGGCAAAGGAATTGAGACATGCCTTGTTTTGTTGTCCATGCTTCTCATTTGCTTGTTGCTTGAGATTAAAACCTTGCAAGGGTCAAGGGCAGATATAGTTGGTGGATATTTTGTGGTGTGTTGTTTAGACAGTATCTTTCAATTTGACAGGGTCATCTCTCTTGGGTTCTGTTTGAGGTTTTGGCAGAGGGAGGTCCAGTGAACGACGGACTTGTCCCAGGAGCCTGTGAAGCATAAAATGGCATTATGTTTCAGATTGGATGTCAGATTGGAGTGTGCATGAGTGAGTGTGTGGTCAAAATTGCAGCTAGATGTGTACTAAAAGAGCCTCCCCCTCCCGCCAACCCCCCACCCCACACACACACACACACACACAGACACACACACACACACACACACACACAGACACACACACACACACGCATACACACACACACACACACACACATACATCCACACACACATGCACACACACACACACACACACACGCATACACACACACACACACACACACATACATCCACACACACATGCACACACACACACACGCATACACACACATACACACACACACACACACACACACACACACACACACACACATAAACAGCAGAATCCTTCCACTACAATGAGTGTGCAGCAGGCCCAGACGAACATATGGGTGATGCTACATTCTTTTAAAGGAGTGGCTTGAATTCCTCTCACAAACACTCTCTCTCTTTCTCTCTCTCTCTCTCTCTCTCTCTCTCTCTCTCTCACACACACACACACACAAACACACATACACACACCCTCACCCCTCCCCTCACTACTCCCAAATTGCCTGTCGGAGTGTCAGCCTGTCTCTTTATCAAACAACTCCATTGTCTGCCAATTCAGGGGACACCAGGATGGGCAGAGAGAAAAGGGAGAAAAAGAGCGCGAGGCAGAGAGGTGGGGGTTGGGGGGTCTGGCAAAGCATGACCGCTCTGACATGAGTTGCGTCCGAGAGCGGGCCGCGTATTAGAGGGTTTCCGACTGGGCCACAGACAAGAGAGAGGAGAGAAAATCAATAAGGCTTTGCTGGGCGACCTGACCCACATACAGTGGCCCGTTTCATCATGCGGGGGGCTTTATAGTGCACACACGCACAGGGGCACACACACATACACACACACATGAATTGTGTGTGTGTGTGTGTGTGTGTGTGTGTGTGTATGCAAGCAGAAACTGAAGAGGGAGAGAGAGACAGCAAAAACTAGATAAATGCAATGATTGAGAGAGCTAGCAAAAAAGAGAGATGGGGAGAGAGAGAGAGAGAGAAAGACAGAAAGGGAGTGAGGGAAAGAGAGATGGGGGAGGGAGAGAGAAAGAGCAAGAGCGAGGGAGGGAGGGAGGGAGAAAGAGCTTAGAGTTCACACAAGCCCAGTTGGCCCTGCCCTGTCCTGCCGCCTGACTTCACTGTCGCTGATTACAAGTGACGTAGAGTTAATAAAAGAGCAAAGCTGGCTGTCAGGCCCGATTAGACTGGCCACGGAGACGAGACAAAGAGGCTAAGCAGCGGACATTATTCATGGTCATTAACTGGGTTGAGCCCGCCAAGGCAGGACCCTTACCTGAGCACCGCCACCATGGCTTAGAGTCTAAGGGCCGTCCCTTTACCTCCGCTGGACAAGCCCGGACACCCACTGCTGGCTCCTAGTCACTCTCCCTTGTTTTATAGCTCCTGGTTGGCTCGTCACATGCTGCGCAGGCGGTTGGCGCTGCTGTGGGTAGCGGCGGCTGCATTAAGGCTCTTGGCCTGTGGAGATATCAGCTGTAGGATCTCCCACGTACAGAAGAGAGACCAATGACTCTAGCGCCAGCGCTGGGGCTAGGGGTCACAAGTTCACCACATTTAGGTCAAAAGATTCTCAGAAGGATTTATTTTTTTGCTTGAGTTATTTCAGTAATGTCAGCATCATATTTATTGATATTTTCTCAAAAATGTTATAGATTTATCAATTCAGACATAATGCTGGATGCTATTCTGAGAACATTATTCAGTTGTTAAAATAACATATTCAGCGAGAGAGTGGATGCAACCAATGAATAATGCATTGTTACCATGGGAAAGTTTTTGGCATAATAAAATGTATATAAAAATGTATTTGGAATTATAATTACTATTACCAATATTACCAATAAATTTGAGCGTAATTTATAGTTATTAGAATTTAATCAGCAAGGTATTCATTATGAACTTAAACTGCCATTTATATGCCATTGTCAACCTTGCGCTAATTTCTGTGCTGGGTTATGAGGGTCTGTGAGATATAGATCCTGTCTTAGACGAATGGCTGCCATTTGGACCGGGCAAAAGCCCTTCTAGACCTATTCTCTGGCTCAGTAACAGCACACCCGGGACGCAGGCTTTTCCTGGCTATTTTGCCCCAGACAGCATTCTCCATCTTTGGCGGGTTTGTAATTTTCCAGAAGAGGGTGAGGTCAGAGTTTTGATTTAATCCAGCAGCAGATATACTGTTACCCCTACACAATAAGCCATGTCAGCCTTTATGATGCGATGATAGATGCTCATGGGCCTTCTGTGTTTTTCATCCTTTTTCTCCCCCCCCCCTCTCTCTCTCTGTCTCTCTCTCTCTACTTCTCTTAATGCCTCTCTTTCTTGTTCTATTCATTTCTCTCTCTCTTTTTTTTCTCCCTTTCTCATCCCCCCTCTCCCTCTTTTTTCTCTCATCTCACACGTTCAGCAAGTAGCTCACCACTAAGATAACAAAACAAGCATCCTGGCACGGGGAGACTGATGCTCAGTGCCATCAGTCGATACTATTGTCTGGCGCTCCAAACACAGTCATAGGGCCTCTTTGTTTGGAACAGAGTGAGAGAGAAAAAATAACAGCAATCTAATCAATACAGCACCCAGTGTTTCTCCCTCCCTCCTTCTCTCTCTCTAGCCCAGGACTGGAGTGCTTGCCAGGGCAGCGTTTGTCATCTGTTTGTGATAAAAACAGGCTCCTTTTTCTCGTGTTCATTTCTTGTGGCCCTATCTCACACACAAACTGGGTGTTTGCTGCAGTGTTGAGTGTTGGTCTTCTGTGGTATGCGGAGGAAGCGATAGCGCAAGCACAAGGATCAGGTGTCCAAATGTGATCAATTTTCATTTTCATTCATTTCATAATTTTCTCCTTCAAGTTTTTCAGAAGATAGAGCTTTCATTTTCATGACCTAACAGCAGCTTTGGCAACCGCTTTTCTGTGAGACATAAAACAGTAGCTGTTTGCACTCTTGCTAACAGATACTCCAACTTCCTAACAGTGTCATGATTGGAAACAGTATGTCAACTGTCACTCATATTGCCACTTCAGAAGCACACTGTAGGCAAAGCGTAACTTTATGCCCATCTCAGAGCTCTGCTGGCGTCATGGTGAAAGGCTCTAGTAAGCCGATCCAGCAGTATGGTGTTTCACTCGGCTTGAGGATCGCTAACTTGGGCTATCACCCTGCTCCTTTTTCTATTCCTAACAAGTATTGTTGTGAGGGGAAGTTCCAGAAGTGAAATCCATTCTCTCCTTTCCTCATTTTCCCTGTCCTCTCACTCTCTCTATCCTCCCTCCGTCTCTCTCTCTCTCTCTCTCTCTCTCTCTCTCTCTCTCTCTCTCTCTCTCTTACTGATGGAGAACCCTGATGTGGTTCATTAAAACACTACAATTTATTTGATGAAAATACCAATAAAGATCAGCTGTATTTACTAAAATGGCTAATGGAGACCATGTGGGGGCCTGGAATGAGTGTGTGCTGATTGGAAAAGCATGTCACCCGGGCCAGCGGTGGGACACGGGCGAGCCACCCCCCTCCAGTTTAGGAAACAACACTTTAATTGCACTGGATTAAAAAAGAGGAACAAGGAGTGTGTGTGTATATATGTGCGTGTTTGCGTGTGTGTGTGTGTGTGTGTGTGTGTGTGTGTGTGTGTGTGTGTGTGTGTGCGTGTGTGTGTGTGTGTGATGGGGACTTGGGGTTAGAAATAATATGCAGTTCTGTAGTTCATGTTTGGCATTGGTGGCGTGTTCCAGAATTTTCTTTTTGGGGTGGGGGGTTGGATTGAATGGAAAAGAACTTCTGACCACCCAAATAACAAACTGCGGCAATTAGTTATTTTTGTTTAGTTTTGGTTTGTTTGTTTATTTTTTGTTGACTGCAATGTTCAAGCGCCCCTTTATTAGGTACTAATCACGTTCTTATCAGGCGCCAATAAAACAAGCTACTTACATCACCAGCATGTAATAAACTGTCACTGCATTTGATGGTCTTATGCATTTATATCATGAGTTTAACATGAAAGCATCTAATTAGGGTCCTTTGGATCTTTTAGTAATGGATGGCTTGTAAGCACATTAATAGTGCAGATAAACTTCAGTGTTTTACATGTCTGAACAACAATGGGCCAATCAGTGACCATTGTTACTGGTCATGGTGAGATCAGTGCAAAGCTACTCAGGAATCAAACACCTAATCACCTATTTTAAATGGCCCATATACTTCATTGCATGTTGTGAATACTGCCCTTGTTTGTTGTAAATACTATGTTGTAGTGTGTGTTTGGACTTGTGTTAGAGCAAGCAAGTGCTTTATTGTGCGTTACTTAGGTGGTAAGTGTTAGTAAGCAAGCCAAAAGTTAGGATTATATTTTTTGTTTATGTGTGTGTGTGTGTGTGTGTGTCACTGTCTGTGTCTGTGTCTGTTTCTATGTCTGTGTGTGTGTGTGTATGTCTGTGTGTGTGTGTGTGTGTGTGTGTGTTTGTGTGTGTGTGTGTGTGTGTGTGTGTCTTTTAGTACACATCTAGCTGCAATTTTGACCACACACTCACTCATGCACACTCCAACACTTTGTGCTTGGGTGTGGGTGTCTGTCTGTGTGTTTTATTTTGTTTATTTTGTTACCATGCCACAGAACGTGAACCTGTCACCCCAATCAGTAATTAAAGGTGTGAGATGTATTTCATGGGAAAACCAGAAAATTGGTGGGATATCCAGTCAGTGTGTCTGTGAAAGGTTTATACTCATGGACACATCAAGTCATGTAAGCTTGCAAGGTGTTTTATTATTTCTGAAGGATGGTGTGTACCTGTGTGGGCGATGGTACTGCTCTTTGTGGTTTGAACTGCCAGTGAAACAGAAGAGGAACATTGTGTGTGTGTGTGTGTGTGTGTGTGTGTGTGTGTGTGTGTGTGTGTGTGTGTGTGTGTGTGTGTGTGTGTGTTAGAGAGAGAGAGAGAGATGATGTGACCACTCTTTCTCTTCATCTGTCTATCTAGTTCTTGTTGGGAGAAATCACCTGTTAATTTGCATAGTATTCACATGGACATCACAGTCTGGCTATTCAACAAAGTACATCTCCCAAATAGCATAGTCATAAACATGGCTTTCTCTTTCTACTCTCTTACTGTAGATGCACACAAACACACTTACACACACATACACAGACACACCCCATGTCTATCTCCCAAATAATCCAACCATAAACATAAGCTCCTTCTTCCAAGTGTTCACACATACACAGAACTGTATAAATAAATACAGACTCCTCCACACCCTACTAACACACACACACACACACACACACACACCTCTCATAATCAAATTTAAATTACACAACTCACCTTTACTTTTCTTTCTCACGCTCACACACACACACCTGCCCCCCCCCCCCTCTCTCTCTCTCTCTCTCTCTCTCTCTCTCTCTCTCTCTCTCTCTCTCTCTCTCTCTCTCTCTCTCTCTCTCTCTCTCTCTCTTTTCCAATTTCCAACCAGGTGGGGATGACTAACCTTTACCAATGCTCCCTCTGAGATGCAAGCTCTCTGTGATTGACAGCCCACACACTGCCTAGTAGAGCCATACACCTGCATGCCAGTGATACTATCAGAGTATAAATCATGATGGACATGGCAATTATGAGGTGTGCATCTCTCATTCTCTCTTCTGTGTGTGTGTGTGTGTGTGTTTGTCTGTGTGTTGCATCAGTGTTATGAGGAAACAAACAGACAAACTTTCCCTTTTATCACTTAAAACATTTTGCACATTCGCTTCATTCCTCATTCAGAAGAACTCATTAATATTCCAGTACTCTAACAACGGTTATGTTAATCATTTCTAATATTATCAGCCATGTCGCTTCATGGTGCATTGCTTGCAACAGGGAAGGAGCAGAAATAGAAAGAAAGAGAGAGTGAAAGAGAGAGAGAGAGAGAAAGATCAGGCAACCACCCTGTTCCCGTTGAACTATTTAAGCAGGTACAGGCTTGTGACCTGGGCTCAGACACACACACACACACACACACACACACACACACACACACACACACACACACACACACACACACGCACCCTCCCCCTGTGCTGTGCTTATAAATTCATCTGCGGATTAGACAGACTTCCATCCTGAAATATAGCTGCCCTCTGCCCTCTGTTCATTTCTCAGAGTGCTGAACAGCCGTTGACTCTTTAAATCATTCACTGGAACATTTCTGTGGCACTTTGCTTAGTTTGCATTATAGACTCATTTCCACTCCATATATGGAACACTTTGTATCTAAGTCTAAGTAGGTGTCAAGTTCCATCTGACAAATTAAGTACCACATAGGTTCATATATATATTTGAATGTATAGCTTGGCATATAACTCTGAGATACCAA
>NC_055973.1:2647500-2657500 GCF_018492685.1 Alosa sapidissima
TGTGTGTTTCCGTCTGTCTGTCCCTGCATGTTCTGTTTCTGTCCTTCTGTTTTACCTCTGTGTGCGTGTTGTTTAGTGATATGAGGGTGTGTCTGTAGTTGAGCCATCATGCACATGCAGTACTGTCCAGTCATGGCCAGTAATTAATTCATTGTAAGCAAAGGTTACCCCCAAAGACACTCATGCAGCTAAAAAGCGTATAACTGTTCTTCGGTGTACACATGAAACGTCAAAAACAATAATCAAAACATACTGAAGCAGCAAAGTTTATAAAACACTAAATTTGTGTCACTTGCAAAATAAAAAATTAGCCATGACTGTACATGCATACAAACAATTAACCCCATACTTACATCACAAGAGACAAAGTACAAAAGAGTACAAAAACAAGAGCTTAAATCATGCAGCAGGTAGAAGCAAGAAATTATTCATTCATCATTTCAGTCATTTCATATTGTATGTTGTGCAATGTACAGGTGTGTGCTTGTGAATGTGAGTGTGTGTGTGTGTGTGTGTGTGTGTGTGTGTGTGTGTGTGTGTGTGTGTGTGTTTGAGTGTTCCTGATATTCAACCCAGTGTCCCTGAGGACATGTGAGGTGCAGTGTCATGTTGATTTGGATGTGATTTTGCGCTAATAGTTGAGAATGTTTCTTTGTGGCTCTTTTATGTCTCTGTTTTTCTCTCTCTAGTTCTGCCGTTACCCCTGTCACATGATGCCCCTTTACCCCTCTCTGTCACACACACACACACACACACACACACACACACATACACATCACATCTCTCACACACACACACACACACAAACACACAAACACATAGACACACACACACACACACACAAACACACAAACACACACACACATGCAAGCACACACACACACACACACACACACATAAACACACACACCCACACACAGACACACACGCTGCTGCTGCCTCTGCTGACCTCCCATTCTGAATTGCTGTGATTCCTGACAGCTCTCTGACATCCAATCCCCAGTGTTGCAGCATGGCACGGCGTGACGTGTGCTACTCAAGAGCGTGAGACAGTGTGAGAACAGCGCTCGCTCACACACGGGCTTCTCCCAGCGCAGCCCCAGCCCAGGTGGCCATAGCTCACAAGTGACATCCAGTCTGGGGCGTGCTGCCAAGACACACCGGAGGAGGAGGAAGAGGTGTGGAATCTCCCCTCTCATTCTCCTCTTCCTCTTCTCATTCTTCTTCTTCCTTCCTCTTCTTCTTCTTCTTCTTCCTCCTCTTCTCATTATTAATATTCACCCTCTTATGTTTTCTTTCTTTCTCTCTCTCTTCCTTCTTTTTCCCCAGCCTGTCAGCACCTGCCAAAGCCCCCAAAACCACATGGTGGCAGGCGGGCAGGTAGTAGGGAGAGGGGGTGGAGAGGGTTGTCTCATTCCTGGCCCATTCCCACAGTCGCATGAGACTGAGGCAGTGAGATCACCACAGCAGAAAAGGAGGTTGCTGATCTTTTTTATGTTATGAGTGTGTGTGTGTGTGTGTGTGTGTGTGTGTGTGTGTGTGTGTGTGTGTGTGTGGTTATCATATCTCAGATATGTGATATTGGATTACAAGTACTACACTTAAATATAATTTTCTTCTGTACTGTAGAGTTTTTTACTGAAGAGATGTGAACTTGCATTCAGTTTTTGCATTCTGACTCCATTCATTTCACATTCTTATTAAATGGGAGACCTACAGAACATGCCATGAGAATAGAGTGTCAGAT
Organism: Alosa sapidissima; assembly: GCF_018492685.1. Taxonomy (NCBI): domain Eukaryota; kingdom Metazoa; phylum Chordata; class Actinopteri; order Clupeiformes; family Clupeidae; genus Alosa; species Alosa sapidissima. The sequence continues at coordinate 2,649,248 of NC_055973.1, forward strand.
CATTATCATAGTGCTTCTACAGTATATTGGATATATGGTCGGCGCACCCCTACATTAGCTCTCACAGAAATGGTAGGGAGAGAACATCCAAAAATGTATACCTAATTTATTTGTTTATTTGATTATTGTTTAATCAACGTGTAATGGCCTTGTAAGACCACGTAGATTCTCACTGATGGTTATTGCTAATGAGATGAAATGAAAAGCATCACTTAAGTAATGTTGTGTCCATGGTGCTGTTCTAAAAAAACATCTTACCTTCACCCTGCTAGTTAGCGGCTAGTGCCTTGTTCAGACATGGAGAGAGAGAGAGGAAGAGAGAGAAAGAGAGAGAGAGATAGAGAGAGAGAGAGAGAGAGAGAGAGTTGAATTGAATTTCAAAAACCCTTTATTACATTTGTGCCACAAAGTATTTACATGATCACTTTGTCACAATGTACAGTCACATTAAAAATAAAATAAATAAATAAATAAAATCAAGGAGCAAGTCATGCTTTATCCTCCAAGAAGTGTGCAAACTGCAATTCACCATCAGCAACCATACACAACACACTACCATAACACAAAATTTCTTCAAAAGATTCAATATTCATCATGGCTTTGTAAAAATGAAAATCAATAAACATGCGAGACCTCACAAGTATTGAAAAAAACATTACTATGTCGTCACTAGAAGTTTGCTCAATTGTGTTTCTACGACTAACATAGATTGCCATTTTTGCTTGACCTAAGAGAAAGTTTATCAGCTGACATTTGAAACGATGTTTCCGCACATATTTAAAACCCAAAATAAAAGTCTCCATTGAAAATGTTTCAGAACAAAAAGTGACTGTAGAACCACAAATAAAGGTCTTAGCCTTACACACTGCATGAAAGCATGAAATACAGTCTCTCTCACAAAACAAAATGGGCACTCTTGACCCACAACAGGATTCAACACTGAAACAAAGGCATTAACAGCAATTGCTCCATGCAGAATCCTCCATTGTAAATCCCCACATTTTTTGGCTAAGGGTGACTTGTATAGTGCTCTCCACTGGGGTCGAACATCTTCCCCCATTTGTAAAACATTACACCAGGGTGTTTCCACCCTCTTGTCCAGAGATTTCTTGTTAAAAGACTTTACACACAGTTTATATAAACACTTGCCAGTAGCTGGCTTCTGACCCAAAAGAGACAATTGTTCATAATACAAGTAAGAACCAGTGCAACCTGTCAAATTTGGAGACAATGAAAGGTTGGGAAAAGGATCATTACAGTCTGAACTGCACAGCCCTCTGAAGTAGTCCGGCAACATCTGCAATTGTTCCCTTGTAAGGGAGGCCCGCCATTTCTCAAGTAGCTGAGCTACTGTTCGAATAGATCTCATCCCCAGTTGACTGGCAACTTGTTCAGCGTTAACAAGATCTGGTCCTGCTAACTTGAGTAAACCCTCCATAGTAATGACTCCAGACCTTAGAAGGCTATGTGTGATTGCGGGAAGAGACTTTTCAAGAGACATATCTAAAACAGAACCATAGATTAGGGGCTCCTTTAAAAGCCAATACAAAGCCTCTGTGCTTCCTGTGCGTTGCACTGTTAAAAGGGACCAAACTTTAAACAAATTACGATAAAACACAGTTTGTTGACGTTCAATCTTTTTGGATCCATCCAAAACAAAGTTCTGTCCAGCCCCAGTCCATCAAAAGTCTGTAAAATGGCACACGCCACAGATTTCCAGCTGGAATCCAGAGGCCCCATGAGAAGGCGCTGGACAAACTGCAACCGAAAGGCAGCTGTCCTACTTTGTAGGTGCACAAGTCCATATCCACCTTCCTCTTTAGGTAGGTATAAGATGCTCTGTGGAAGCCAGTGAAGTTTATCCCAGAAGAAGTCCACTAGGATTGACTGGATCCTTGACAACAACTGTGCTGGAGGGTCCACACAAGATAAGTGATGCCAAAAGGTGGATGCCACCAAATTATTGATAATAAGGACACGCCCCTTGTATGATATCTTACTTAAAATAAATGTCCATTTATCAAGGCGGCCCTTAACTTTCTCAACAGCCCCATCAAAGTTCTTTTGAATAAACATTTCATTCCCTAAAAAAACACCAAGATATTTAAAACCACTCCTGGCCCAATGTAAGCCAGCTGGAAGACTTGGCTCCCCATTTAACCATGTCCCGACCAGCAAAGCTAAACTTTTGGACCAGTTTACTCTTGCTGAGGAAACAACATTAAAATCATTAAAAATCTTTAACATAATGTTTATGTCTCTTTGACCATTTACAAGTACTGCAACATCATCTGCATAAACTGACAGTTTAAAAACACTTTCACACGCTGGAATTCTCACCCCAACCAGTTCTTTCCTCAGCTTTACCAATAGAGGTTCAATTGCCAGAGTGTACAACATACCGGATAAGGCACAACCAAGTCTGACCCCTCTGTGAACTTTAAAAGGAGCACACAAGTCACCATTAACCTTTAAAATACTCTCAATGTCACAGTACAGAACTCTAATCATATCAATAAACTCAGGGCAAAACCAAAGGCTGCCAGAGCACTCCACAAATAATTGTGCTCGACACGGTCAAAAGCTTTTTCTTGATCAATGGATACTAAGCCGAATTCCAGGTTAAACAGCTTACCTACATCAAATATGTCCCTGATCAATGAAATGTTGTTTTGAATCAACCTACCTGGCACACAGTAGGTCTGGTCAGGATGGACAACCTGCTCCACAACTTCACTCAATCTGTTAGCTAACGCCTTAGAGAGCAATTTATATTCAGTGCAGAGAATTGACACAGGTCTCCATGATTTTGTCATTCAAGTCCCCTTTTTTGGGGAGCAAAGTGAGTATTGCCCTCCGGCAGCTCAGTGGCAACCGCCTCCTGGCAAGACTGTCACTGAGAACAGTCAACACATCCTCACCCACTTCTGACCAAAAGGACTTATAAAAGTCCACTGGTAGACTATCCAACCCCAGTGCCTTTCCACACTCCATACTCTGGAGGGCTCTCTGCAGCTCCTCTAGGGTCAGAGCCCTTCCAAGGACTGCATTCACCTCTTTGGCCACCTGGGGTAGATTCTCAAAGAATGACTGGTCATCCAAATGAATATCCGAGCTCTCACTCTTATATAGCTCTTCGTAAAAACTGACTGCTCTCTGACGTATTTCAGCCAGATTGGACAACAGCACGCCATCCTCAGAAAGCAGAGAGTGAATGAACTTCCTCTGCCCATACCTTTTTTCCAAATTAAAAAAGAATTTAGAAGGGGCGTCCATCAACTCCACGCTTTGGAAGCGGGACCTGACCAGAGCTCCCTGTGCCTTTATGCCTACCAAGTCAGCCAATGATTTCTGCCTCACTTTAACTTTTGTTGTGTAAGTCTGATCGCCAGTTTGTTCAGCTAAACGCTGGAGTTCAATTATTTCTTTTTCAAGTTTCACCATTGAACGAGTTATGTCCCTTGTGACACTGAAAGTATACTCCTGGCACAATTGCCTTATTTGTGACTTACCAAAGTCCCACCACTGTTGCAAAGACCTAAATGATGGTTTTGTGTTCTTAAAATCCTGCCAAAACAGTCTGAAAACCTCTCTAAAATGGCCATCGGATAACAAATTATTATTAAAGTGCCAAGCACTTTTACATTTAACAGAACTTAGAGAAAGAGAACAAAAAACCAAACTGTGGTCTGAAAAACCAATTGGGATAATCGCACATTTCCTAAACAAACTAAGTTGATGCTTAAAACCATAAAACCGGTCCAGTCTAGCCAAAGACAAAAGGTTATTGTAGGCGTGAACCCATGTGTATTGCTTCTGTGTACTGTTAAAGTTCCTCCAGACATCAACAAGCTCATTTGCAATCATTAGTTCTATGAGCCTTCTGCGTGAGGGCATGTGTGGCTCTACATGATTCCTATCCATTGCATTTTCAGTACAATTAAAATCACCTCCCAGGAGTAAAAAATCCTCAGAATCACAATTGCGTAGAGCATCATTTAACATATTCAGGAAAAGCATTCTATCCATTGGTGTAGTGGGTGCATAAACACAAAAAAACACAAAGAAATTGTTTTCAAATTGGGCTCTGACTTTTAGGAGTCTACCCTTAACTAATTCCTCAGTCTGGTAGGAAATAGGAGTAAAGGTCCGAGAGAACAGAATAGCAACACCACCACTATTGGATGTGTTGTGACTTAAAATAGCCAGGCCATCAAACTCACTTGCCCAGTCAGCAGCAATTGAGACGTCAGTGTGAGTTTCTTGAGCAAGAAGCAGATCATATTTATTCTTCTTGATCGTTTCAAACAAGGCTGCTTGCTTCTTTCCCTGGCCCCATTTAAATTTAAAGAAGCAATTCTGATTTCACTCATGATAAAAAGAAAAAAATATAAGAGTAGTGTACATGCCATCATCATAATACATGTGAAAAATAGACTAACATCAGACATCGCTATTTAACAAAACGTTAATCTTGGTCATTATCTTTTTGAGACAGAAGCACTCTGGATTTGTGAAGCAGCCCTCCCCCAAAAAAGATCTAGTTTTCATGGTGAACTGCTCCACATCAGGGAAGTAGTCATCAATCCGAACATTTCTCATATGTTTTGTTTTTCTCAAGAAGGATTTTATGTCTTCCACACTATAATCGCAACTAGCAAACCCACTCTGACGTAAGCTGCAGGTAACACTACAGTCACTTTCGTATTCATTATCTGTGCCGCTAAGGTCATTTAAATTATCGCTCTTTTTAGACCTTTTAGATCTCTTTCTTTTGGGGGGCATTTTAAAAACATTTTCCTCCGTCTCCATGAGGGAGTCATCTAGAGACGCAAGAATTTGGTCAAAATTGGCAGCAGAAGCACTGCTCTGCGAGTTCTGTGTGGACTGACTCTCAGATTCTGCGTTCACTACATCATCTGTAGGAGAACTTTGTTCTGTATGTAGGCCTACCGGCTTATCAATCGGGATTACACCGTTAACCTCTTCCCGCAAAAGGGAAGCATGATCTGCCTCTACTGACTCGGCTGAGGCAGACGAGGGCCCACTGGATACAGCGGGTGCTGCAACCGCTGCAGTAGACGCACCCACTTCGGCAGACTGCTCATCTACCACAATTCCATTAGGCGTACTGTTGTTTTCGTTATTTGTTTGCACATCACTCAAATTGCCTTTTGCCTTAGGACACGCACGAACAAGGTGCCCAGTTTGCCCACAACCAAAGCACTTCATGACACTTGTCGAAGCCTAGATAACATAACTGAAGTTATCCACCTTCACGTTTAGAGTTAGGTCCAAGTCATCTTTGTTATCTTTTAGAATCATAAATACGGATCGCCTGAACGACACTACGTGTTTCAGAAGTGGGGATTTGCTTCCAATTGGAATCTTTTTAATTGAGGAAACCAATTTACCATACCGTGATAGAATTTCAGCCAAAACTTCATCTTTAATAAATGGGGGAACATTTGACAAGGTCACTTTGATGGAGTGGAGAGAGGAAGGACGGCAGTAAAAATGCCGTCAACCACCAAACCCCTTTCAACCAGCTCATTAGCCAACTCAACCGTGTCCAAAAACAGTACAATCGCATTGTTCATGCGGGCCGCTGACAAAATATTGTCATGCCCTACAACTTCCCCTGCTGCTAAACTACAAACCTCAACACTGGCATTCGATGCTATTTTAACAGCATGACGCCGTGTACGTTTTTCGAAACTCTCCATACCTGGGGCGGCTGCAACCAAACATGGGAAGCAGCCGTCCAGGTAAAGCAAGTAACAAACCCAATAACACAACCCCACGACAGTGTTACTTATACTACCCCAAACAGAACCAACCCGTAACACTATTAAGTAGAAAAGGAAAAAAGAAAATAATTAAGAGATAGAAAATAGCTAGATAGCAAAAAGATAGAAAATCACTGTTTCTGGCACAGCGGCCAACAGTCACACTCACTCAAACGCTCGGCTCTGCCCCCTCACTCCGACATGCGCACAGAGAGAGAGAGAGAGAGAGAGAGAGAGAGAGAGAGAGAGAGAGATAGGGGGGTGGGAGTGAGAAAAAGGCCAGTGAGATGACTGAAGGCTTTAAGTCGGGGTAAAGCAAAGGTAGCCGGAAAAACAAGATCCGTCAAAATGGCAGTAATCTTTTCAACTCACCACAGAAAAGAGAGGTGTGTGTGTAAGTGTGCACACTTGCACCTGCATACTTATATGTGTGTGTGTGCTTGTGTTTGTGTGTGTGTGTTTAGGTGGGTGGCCGATCGGGTGGGCATTCGTGTGTATATATTGGGGAGGGGGGAAACATTAAAAATAAAACTCAATGTCCCATAGTAATCCAATCCCATCTCTCAAGTCTCTATGTCTTTGTCAGAGAAATGTGATTGTTGTAATGTGTTTATTGAAACTTGGGCACGCTTGTGATTTCATTGTGCCCTGCTAACTGCGGCAGCAAGATGAGAAAAGGAGCACAGTGTTTCATCACACCACCTTCCTCTGCAATCGGATTTCCTCTTGTTCTATCACTCCCTCTGTGTGTGTGTGTGTGTGTGTGTGTGTGTGTGTGTGTGTGTGTGTGTGTGTGTGTGGGTGTGTGTGTGTGTGTGTGTGTGTTTGTACCTGTGAGTGTTTTAATGTGTGAGTTAGTGGAGTCGATATACAGTATGATAGAAAGGTATCTGGTGTTGCTATAGTTTTGTAACAAATCTGAAAAAATATACATCTATGCTGGTTGAGGATTGTGAATCTCTTCATGTGTGTTAAAATAATTATTATCAGTGTATAATCTGTGTACTGTGAGTACCGTGTGTGTGTGTGTGTGTATGTGTGTGTGTGTGTGTGTGTGTGTGTGTGTGTGTGTGTGTGTATGTGTGTGTGTGTGTGTGTGTGTGTGTGTGTGTGTGTGTGTGTGTGTGTGACTAGTGTGTATGCTGTGGAGGATGGCGCTGACAAACATACCATCAAATAGCTTAGCTAACTCTGGAGCCAACTCTAACACTGTCATACACACCAATGAAGTGATAAAGCCCAAAGTGATGAATGGGCCTTTTCTTGATTGATCCCCAGCACCACAAAGAAAAGCCAGCCTTAGATTTGTCACATACCTGATAGGAGATCTCTAAGTGCAGGGCCTGTTTAGTAACCTAGGGTGTGTGTGGGAGTAGGCTCTTCTATACATGCCAACAATGCAGGATTTGTAGTATGTAAGTGTGAGTATGTAAGTATGAGCTTGTATGTATGAATACAGTGTGAACATGAGTGTGAGGATGTATGAGTGTGAGTTTGAGTGTGCAGTGTAAGTGTGAGTATGCAGTGAGGAATGGGAGTATGTAAGGATGAGTTTAATTAGGTAAGCATGAGTGTGAGTATTTAAGTATTAGGGTGTGAATGTAAGTATGAGTGTGAGAGAGTCCTGGGAGTTTCAGATGACAGTACTTCCCATTCTGCTAATCTCTCATGACCTTTCTTCTCTCTCTCTCTTTCTCTCCCTCCCTCTCTCTCTCTCTCTCTCTCTCTCTCTCTCTCTCTCTCTCTCTCTCTCTCTCCCTCTCCCTCTCTCTCTCTCTCTCTGTATACACATGCATACCGTATGTGCACATTCTCTATGGGGAGGGGGAAGTACTCATCATGATGATGAAGGCTTGGTGCCGAGCTTTTTAACTTCTTCAATCCACTCAGTGCTTGGTTTTGGAATTAAATTATTGTCACCTTTGACATACATTTTCAGATTTTTCACATAATAATCCCTCCTCCACAAACACACACACACACACACACACACACACCCTACCCACCCACACACACACACAAACACTAGGCTGGTATATATATGGCAGCCCTGAGCAGAAGGGGCCTGTGGCGGGCTGTGTGGCAGGGGGGAGGTGGGGTGCACACTCTGATCTCCTGTGGGGTGCTCAGTGGTTTGCATGGGGGTTAATGGAGACTGTGAACAAACCCTGTGACACTAAATCGGGGACGGGAAACATGTGTGGCATGACTGCTGTGTGTGATAGATGCAGTGTGTCTCTCTGCGTAGGACACAGTGATGAGTGTGTGGGTATATAGATTGCCTGACACCAAAGAGCTGCATATCATGATTTTACAGTAACTACCTCTCCCACACCCAATTAACAGTGAACACACTCACAGGTGAATCAGGTGGCTGAGTCACCCTTACATGTCTGGTTCACTCAATGTGTGTGTGTTGATGGCAGGGTTGTGCAAAATTGCAATTCTGCTTCCTGTTTGCTAC
>NC_055973.1:2662500-2670000 GCF_018492685.1 Alosa sapidissima
TTATAAAATTGAGCCTTAACTAAATCTGAGTTAATGAATTATTCTAACACCTGTGATGTGATTATTCTAATTAATGAGCCCACGTGTAGTACCTGCGTTTGCAAATGGATGTGGCACGAAGCCCTAATGTCTTTCTTCCTGACGTGGATTTAGTGCTCTTTTCCACAGCGTGGTGCGCCAGATTGGGAATGAGTTTGGGAATGATGTCCAATTCCATGGCTTTAAATAGAACCTCTGGAGTTGGGATCAGGTTTTTTGGGGAGAGATTGAAGAGAGATCCTCTGATTGTCAGAGGCCATTGGGGCCTGTGTCATTACGTGCCATTTTGTCAACAGGCTTAAGGGCATGCAATTGTATCAGGGGACTGTTTGCATTTGGATGACAAGCGTCATTTGGCAATGCTGCATGTTTAGTTAGAGCATTGTGGTGTCTCAACGCAGTGGCTGCATTATATGCCTGTCATCACAGCGTCCCCTTTTCCCTTGCCTCCCCAAAGAGCAGAGAAATAATCCTGCTTTCTACACACCTTGGACAGCAGTTGGTGTATTAGCTGCTCTTAATCCACCAGCTCTTTCTGTAGGGTTATCATGCCTGTCAGCACATATGCCTGCAAATAAATATAAGCCATAAAACAAATATTAATCCTGTTATTCCTGTTTTGCCAGGATTTATTTATTTTTATGACAGGGCCATAAACACAATAACAAATGCTTCTAGCAGGCATGGGGTGTGAACATTCATGCACCCTGTCATCCTTCCTAACACCTGTCAGAAAGGAAGGGGAAAGGGAGAAAGCAGGAAGTTCTACAGGGTTCCTCATCCAACCACCGATTTTACTACCCGGGTCTGAGTCCTTTTGGAGGGGAAGCAGGAGCACTGCACACACAGAAACAGATAATCACAAAGAGATTTATGGCGCTGAGTTGATGCACTGGGCCAAACGTTTAATCCTGAAGCCAATATCCAAGGCGTACATTTTTACTGCTTTTGATTGGCTCCGCTTAGCATGTAAGAAGACTCAGCCTTCGCTTAATCCAGTTTTTTCGGGCAAATATCCCACTCACTGAGGGTGCTCATTTTTACAAAGACTTCCCTTCCAAGCTTTTTCAAGGCCTCTCACCTTCGGCGAGCTGGTGCAAATTTGAGCCATAATCAAAGGACACAAATGTCAAGTGTCATGAAAGCAACGTTCAGCGTGGACGTTCAGCTCCAGTTGTACCCCAGCAACATATCCTGACGCTTAATTATGCCCGCCCATCCGTTTTGGTTCATGGATTCCCTCGACTGGCCCATAGGTGACCTGGGACACATGCAAATGAAGCTGGGTTCACCGGGTTCAAGTACATATTAACACGGAGGAGCAATTAACCAAAGCAGACAGACAAACAACGGGCTCACTCACCGTCTCTGCCAACAAATAGCACCCAAGGCACTCACAGAGAACGCATCTTAAGGGAACTCCCCCTGTGCTCCTGTCAAGAGTCAAAGACGTTTCTGCAAAATTATGCGTCCTTGAGAAATATATAAATATATGAATAAATACTGTATATGAACAAAACTCTACTTGTACCCTTTTTTTTTACAATCTTTTGATTTGTAGCGAATGTTCAGAGAGGTAGTGATCAGTGAGGTGATCCTGCAAGAATCCTGTCAGAATCTTGCCACCTGCCAGTTTGACCTCCTCTTCACCAAGTGCTGGAGAGCAATTTCCATATTTTTTTCCTCACGCTTCCATGGAACCAAACACTGAAGCGGATAGCTAAAACGAAAACAATACAAACCGATAGGATCGTCGGCCGAACTGCAGCCGGTCTTGTCAGTCCATAGCTCTAATCTAGCCCATACATTATTTAAGCGTGCCCTCTCAGTAGGCACATGGTGAGTGGATGTTTACAGTTAGTGTAAATTACACACCAGCCGTGCCAAGCAGGCTGGACATGCGGGATGCTTAGATGTGTATCTGCTGCTGGACTCTCCCTCATACTCATTTACTTTTTTGCTTCTCTCTACCTCGCTCTGTCTCTCTCTCTCTCTCTCTCTCTCTGCCTCTCTCTCAGGTATGTTCATTGTAGTGAGATGTGAGGGAGAGTGCTGTTGACCCAGGGACCCCTGGCTGGTTTGTGTGCGGGGCGCCTGCAGCAAGAGCGGGAGTAACCCGGGCCCTGATGAGAATCCCCCGTAATTGGGTGAGCCTGCACACACCACCATGGCCTCCAGCTGCTCCACTCTACATGTCCAATGAGACACACCACCGAGGCAGACAGGGTACACACAGTTGGAGAGAGAGAGAGAGAGAGAGAGAGCGAGAGAGAGCAGGGTTGTTGTGTTGAGAAAAGTAGAAGGTAAGAGAGATAGCAACAGCCAGAGAGAGAGAGAGAGAGAGAGGGATTGTTATGAAGAGAAAAGGAGAGAAAGAGAGGATAAAGAGAGAAGGACAACAATGTATAGTGAGGTCATCTGTAAGACTGGGGTGGACTGAGAGAAAGAATATAAGAGCGAGGAGGACAGTTAGAAAGACAGAAGGACAATGGAGTAGAGAGAAGTATAGAGAGTGAAAGAGAGAAAAGGCAGAAGGCAGGAATAGACTGACTACATGTGTTCTGTGTGAAAGAGGTGTGGTGGTGTGTGTAGCTAATGACCCTGCTGGAGTGTGTAGCCTGACCCTGCTGGAGCATAATCCACACTTTCAGGTGGAAGCATGTTCCCAGCATCACAGGGAATGTTGCTAACCTGCACCTATAATGCAAAAAAAAAAAACAAAAAAAAGTGGTTGTCTTTCAAAATCGGCACAGCAGGTGGAATCAACCTCAGAACTGGCTGGAGGTTAAGTTAGATTTACCACAGACTAGTACATGGTATAACTGCCACATGGTGTTGCCACCTGCTACACAAATGAAATAAAGCACATTCCCCATGTTCTCTCATTGCCCTGCTCCTGCAAGTCCTGTTACATGTAACTGCAAGTCCTCTCCCCCATTGCATCAGATGCTCTCCGCTTGGTTACTTAATCAGTGTTTAACCATTCAAGACAACAATTACACCATCTGAACTGCTTGAAGTGCTTAAACATCAAGTTCAGGTGTGTGTGTGTGTGTGTGTGTGTGTGTGTGTGTGTGTGTGTGTGTGTGTGTGTGTGTGTGTGTGTGTGTGTGTGTGTGTGTGTGTGTTTGCCATAATATAATATGTGACCCTGCAAGGCGAAACCAGTCGTTTTGGTAAAATTTACAAAATTAAGTTAATGTGCTCACATGAACGGCCATTGACTAAGCTTTCCAATGATATGTATATCGAGGGTATTGCAAAAAGTATCGCTAAGATAACCGCATCCAAAGTTGCCATGGCTCTCCTGTCACGATACGCCAGAAGAGGAGAATATCACCTTTTTAAGTAAATTGTCACGTAAGACAGTGTGAGGACACAGCTATTATTAGCCTTACGGTAGCGTGACTTTGAAGCGGATGACTGACTATGTCCAGTTTTATCAACCGAGTGAGTGTCTTTTTCTGCCCCCTAGTTAATACCTGGGACGGTCATAAAGTGTCACTATAGAATATAATTAATGGGGGAGAAGAAGTTCTACACAGATTGTGTAGGCTAGGCCCACTTTTAAAATGTGCTACTGCTACGTCAATGGAAAACTTCTCCTGGTCCGTAAAATGACGCCAGGATATTTCTAAAAGTTTGTGCTTTTGACCATTCGTGCAAGTCTGAAAGGCAAGTCTTTCACATTCATATTTGGTTACATCTGCCAAGAACGATAGAGAGCTTACACATTGAGTAACGAGTAGCCTAATGAGTACATTTTAGCTCTACTGTAAAACCTTATAGCGGCGCGGACAAATGGAATGACTGCTAATGTGTTTAATCTTCACCTAAATAAAGTCATGGTCAAAACGTATGTTTATCTGTGAAATTTGTTCACAATATGAAAGTGTAGACTGTATACTGTCGAATTATGAGAAAACGTGAAATTCGACATTTTAACCCGTACGTTTGTTTATTGTGGATTTTCTCAAAATAGCACTGTGTGCAAGACGACTGGTTTCGCCTTGCAGGGTCACATATAATAATTCATTATCTAAAATGATGTGCAACTGTGACATAATACCGGAATGATTTGTCCATCCCTCCTTGTGTTTGCTATGTATTCACCCTCCCTCTATTGCTCCAAATATCTCTCTCACTCTCCCTCTCTCTCCCTCTCTCTCTCTCTCTCCCTCCCTTTTTCTCTCTCTCTACCTCTGGATGTGAAACAGGACTATCTGTGCTGTGGCCATCTATCCATCCTGGGGCCTTGCCAATGGCGTCCGTACCACAACAGCACCCAGAACCCCCGTCCCATAACCTTCCTTCTTTCCTTCTTTCTTGTGTTATCTCTTCTCTCTCCTTCCCTCTCTCATTTGCCCTCTTTCTCCCTCCTTCAATTTGTTGATGATGTGATGATGAAACAAATGAAGCAACACATGTATTACTTCATCAGTTCCGTTGTATTCTGTATTTGTCATTTGTGTTTATATATTTTGTCCTCAGTTCCACTGTATTCTATATTAGTCATCATTCCTGGCTGGGATGTGTCTGTGTAAGTGGGATGAACAGCATCGTTACTGTTGTTGCACAGGGCAGTGACACGTAGTGGTTCCATGGAATGAAGCATCCAAATAACCTGCATAAATGCAAATGCTGTTGACAACAAAGATACATAGTATAGCTGATATCGAGTAGTACCCATCTCAGCTCCAAATTAGTGCTCCGTTTCCTTCCTTCTCTGTTAATTAGTTTTCTTTAATCAGATGTATTCAAATAGCATGGCAACAGAGTAGAGTTATGCTAAAGCTAGCACTTGTTGAGAGGACAGCTGGGAAGAGTCATCATTAGCAATATACTCCTGGCCCTCCACTTCAGCCTATACCAAGTGGCGAGCTCAGGTTGTTGGTTTCATTGGTGATGGTCTCGGGTTTGCACCAGTAGACCTTTGGTGGACGAGAGACAGTGTGTTTACTGAGGTCTCTCTCTGGCTTTTGAGGATCTCACCTGGCGCTGTTGTGGTCTCCCTCTCTGGTCATCCATTAGCTGGTAATCACTGGGCTCGAGCCGCCTGACATTTACCCTCGACATCCTCTTCATATTCAACAGCAAATGAAGTGTGCCAACACAACAATCAATAGCCTCCACAGTCTGTGTGTGTGTGTGTGTGTGTGTGTGTGTGTGTGTGTGTGTGTGTGTGTGTGTGTGTGTGTGTGTGTTGTATACTTTTGGTCAATGTAGGGAGCAGTATACTTTATTGAATGCATGGCATGAATTAGTGACATTCAGGTATTACAAATTATTATAATTGTTTGTTCACTTTTGTTTACATCTTTGCTTATTTTTTAAGATGTTGTATTTGATACAAATCATAGCAGAATACCCACATGATTTCTCTCTGCACACTCACACACACACACACACACACACACACACACACACACACAGTCCTGATTAATACATTGTCCTCAAGGGAAATGGAAAGATGTTAGAGCTGGCATCCGGCAGTCAGTGCTACAGGGAGAGAGGACACACACACACACACACACACACACACACACACACACACACACACACACACACATGGGATTTCAACACTCTAATCTCACCCTGCACGTCTTTGATAAGGACCACCAGATTTCTTGTTCTCAAGATTGAGTTGTCTGTTGAACTTTCACCATCATGACTTTTTTTTTTTTCAATGGCAGTCAGACAAGAGTGGCGTGCGCTGCTCCCTCCACACAGCGAGATGAGCATTTCAGATTGGCTCCAGCATGGAAATGACTTGTCTGTGGTGTGGCTGCATTAACCCCTTCTGCGTGCTGTTCATCCACCGCAGGATCACCCTAAGGCCTATGGTAGACTCTCTTCCGCATCTGTGAGAACGCAAGGCTCTGTGTGAACGAGAGGTTCTGCGTGAAGGCGGGTTCTGTGTGAACACAGGTGTCAAGAGGTTCTGTGTGAACTAGGGTGTACGAGACGTTCTGTGTAGATGAGGGTGTACAAGAGGTTCTGTGTGGACGAGAGGTTCTGTGTGAATGAGGGTGTACAAGATGGTCTGTGTGGACGAGAGGTTCTGTGTAGATGAGGGTGTACAAGATGGTCTGTGTGGACGAGAGGTTCTGTGTAGATGAGGGTGTACGAGAGGTTCTGTGTGGACGAGAGGTTCTGTGTGAATGAGGGTGTACGAGAGGTTCTGTGTGAACAAGGGTGTACGAGAGGTTCTGTGTGGATGAGGGTGTACGAGGCGCTCAACCGAGACGGGAACCGAGGGCACAAACGCTACATGTGTATGAAAAGTATCCTCCAAGCAGACTAGTCTGTATGCAAGAAAGCATAATTGACGTATAACAGGTGTGCACATGTACAGGTGCATACATATGCATAAGTGTGTGTGTGTGTGTGTGTGTATGTGTGTGTGTGTGTGTGTGTGTGTGTGTGTGTGTGACAGAGTGTGTGTGCATTATGGGTGGGATCATATGCAACACCACCAGCACAGTCCAAGCAATTTCATCACACCATGAATGACACACAAAAACACACACACGCACACCCCTTCCCCTTGGCCTCCCCAGTATCAGTTAAAGAACAGGACAAGTGCTTGTGCATGTGTGTGTTGGCCACAGGTGGTGGATGAGAAGCACAACAAAGGGAGTCCCAAAGGAGCATGTGCACAGCACTTACATGTAGCGCAGCCCTCCCAGGTGTGTCAGGCTCAGCACATCCTCCTCATCCTCTTAATCTTCCTCTATGTTTTCACCTGAAAGTGTCTCTCTGAAGTCTGTGGTGGAGTAGAGCGAAGGGCGTGGCGCCTTGGCACTGTCGCTGTCGGCTCTTGGCACTTGGCTTCTCGCTGGCCCCTGCCACCGCCGCTGCCTTTGAAGCGGCCCCACCTTTTGGGTACAACTCAGCCTCCGCCGCACAAAACCAGTCTGTCAGCTCCCCCCCCCCCCCCCCCCTTAAATACTGAACAAATACAAAGACACCGTTGCCGATGATGGCATTGTCACCAAGGCCCTCTGAGTCAGACTACAGGCGTGCACAGCGAAAGTGTGTGTGTGTGTGTGTGTGTGTGTGTGTGTGTGTGTGTGTGTGTGTGTGCTTGTGCGTGAGAGAGTTGTGTATGTATGATGTACGTGAGGGACGAAATGACTGAGAGAGAGAGAGAGAAAAAGGGAGAGAGAGATTGCTTGTGCAGTGCAGAGGATGGGAGAGAGGGGGAGCTTGCGTGTGAGGATGGAAATGCACACATCATGTTTGTTCAGTGCAGAGGCAGAGAGAGAGCGAAGGAGTTTAAAGAGACTTGGCAGCCATATGAAACAGATCTCTAATTCTCCCCAGTGATCTGGTCTCTACTCGAACGTTTGCACTCTGAACCTGTTTTCTGAGAAGTGTGGATGGGTTGAGAACCGGCAGCCTGGCTACATGGCTCAACACTCTCTATTTATATACTACGCCATTAACTCTCCTCTGTTT
>NC_055973.1:2672500-2677314 GCF_018492685.1 Alosa sapidissima
GTGGCAACTGCAGTCCCTCTGGGGACGGAAAACGAAACCCTAATTACTCGTGCATTATCAGCTGAGTGGAGTCCGCCATTAAAGTAAACGAATACCGAGTTGTCAGAGAGCATGAGGCGGGGGATTTTTACACCACCACGTTTCTTTTGTTCTCTACCCTCTAAGATCAGTCATGGTGAGCTCCACAACAATACATACAACATGTCTCAGGGTTATGGATCTGAGGTCCGTCATTGTCCATGGACTTTGTACTGACTTTATGTTTAGTTTTTGTAGAAATGAGAAATGGCTGTGACCGTAACTGAGTTTCTGAGTGTTGATGTTGGTTGTTGAGTTTTTGCAAATACAGAATCAAACCATAAAACCACTGCTGTTCTGAAAGATTGCATTACGCAATCAAGCATGCAGAAGTTTTGACAGCAATTATCTCGACAGAGAGCCTTGATGTGTTAGTGAATTATAGGGTATGACGACGGCCATAACGCAAGAACAAACATCAACCTTTTAAAAAGGCCACAATCTCTTTTCATGGGATTAGCAGCCAGGTTGACCACATTCCAGTGTAATTGGCCTGGTGTGTTAACTAGACAGCAGCAATTTTCATTTCTACTGTCAAGTGAGTGTGCATGGGAGCTAACAGCAGTGGTGAACTCAGTTGAGTTTGTAATTAAGTTGATTGAAAAGGCTTTAAACAAACAGAGTTGTTGGTGTGGCACTTGTTGCCCAGATATGTCATAAGCAATATAAAGTTAAAGTTGGCATTTCTGATTCTTGTTAGTCAGCTGATCAATCTCCGCGGTCACTTCTGACTACACTATCATCTCAAACACAACTCCACAGATGGGGAATGTGATCACAGTCAGTACCAAAGTCAGTTCATCATATCCCGAGCTTAATGCCAGTATCGTATAACTTCAGCAGTGTGTCATTGTTAACTAATTTGTGACCCGCGAGTACTTAACAACTTGTGTGTCACGTTCCAGACCTGGAAGAGCTCTCGGGGGAAACGTGGGAGGCTGGAGGATCAGGAGCGTCGGAGCGTCAGAGTGGGATCAACTCTTTTTAAATGATGGAGCACTCAGTGGGGAAGTGTCGGTGGTGCTTTTCAGGCCCGCAGCCATGTGATACTGATATGATCTAGTTAAACAACAGCTGTTTGTGATTCCAGGGGAAATTATGAGTGAGATTCCCCAGGAGATGGCGGATTATTCCATTTACCTAAATGAGGTTGCCGCTTGCGACGAGAGGGCCCTCCCTCCTGTGTGAAAGATGGTAATGGTGGCGCTTAGCTTGTTTTGTTGATGTCGGTTGAATGTCACCCTATGTTTGGTTGCCACCCACTGACATTTTATGCCAAGTGATATTCACTTGTCAAACTAAATTCATGATACGTACTACTATGACAATGTATAACTACCCCGAAATGTCTCGTAAAGTAAAACTACTCTGGAATATTTGTTTGCAATAGACTGTAATCAAATGTGCAGTACATACACATACACAAATAGCCTTGTTGTACATATACATTGTATTCACATACATACATCTACCAAACATGTGTAATTCAAACTTTTAGCTTGACAGACTCATGTCCATTTGTGAAAGGATGTGAGGTGCGTAGCTTTGCACTGCCTTGAAGTGATTAGAGTGGCGTTTTACGACGTGCGCCTAGCTTGGGGCTTGTGAATGCATGCCGAGAGCTTGTCTTGCTGAGTCTCCACCGGGCAAAGGCCTGCAGCTATGCAGGCCTCACTCTATAAATCACAGTCCATGATGCAACCAGGCAAATTAAAAAGATTGAAGTATTCAGGAAAACTGGCATCCGCCTACCCCATAAATTCCACTGGCTTACAAATTTCCAATATATACCTTTTTTCATGTCAGCCACCTTATGTCATTCTTTAACACACTTTTGTGTCTAACAACTGAAGTTTGCATTTTGCAGGCTGAAGGTGAAGTCATCTTCTTGTCAAGGTGATCTTTTATGGAAGGTTATGATGGATTGTATTGTTTGGTTATCCAGCTCAGATTCAAAAATAAGAATTCATGTTGGCCTTGTGTATTTTAGTCACCTTGTGTTTTTCAGTCGGTATTGTACAGTTCATGGTTTAAAACTTTATTGAAAATGATATTTACCCATTTAAGATTTTGTACTAATGTACACTCCCATAGACTCCAACCATACCCAGTTACCAGCTGAGGAGCATTCCCATGAACCAAACTGGATATTTGAGACATTCCTCTTTGGCTGTCGCTATTCTATGTAGTAGGTTTTTCTCCCTCTCTCTCACTCTCTTTGGAGTGGAAACCATATGGGACTGTTTAATTATGGTTATATGACTGCCATAAATGGACTCCCCATTATGGATAAGGAGCCTTTATGAGATGTAAAAAATGGTAGGCCTGTCTTTGAAGTGTGTAGCCCACTGAGTCCCCCACAGTAAAAGTGCTGAAGTGAACACACTCAAATGATATTCATTTTTGCCATAAAACACCTGGGTTTGATGTCAAACTTTATTGTCCTAGTAGAAGTATTAATTGGTTATTTTAAAAAGATTATATAGGGCAACATAAGCATTTTATATACTGAAATGCACATTGCCAGCACATGTATGGATCCTTGATGTATGGAAAACAAGGCATGGTGCAGGTCCTTTCTTAAAAGTAAACAGACTGAATCACTTTGATGGTCCAGCCACCTAAACGGCAGGGAGGCTGTCGTTAAGTGGAAACTACGGGCAAAAGGTCGGTTAGTATTTATTCTTTTGCTTTTTTACAGTCAGTGCCCACAACCTTTGCGAGAAGCCTGTCACCACATTGGCACTCCGTGTATGTTTTCTGTTTGTTCAGCCCAAGCTTTTTTTTTTTCAATGGTTGCTGTGCAACTGTTATGACTGTTATGACAAATAATGTGTTTGCACTCAAGAATATCTTTTCATTGAAACGTGAGACACGTTTGTCTAATTAAAGATCAGAAGGTGACTGACAGTGACAAGGGGGTGGTCACGGTGGTCGGAGAGGAGAGGAGCTTTTTGTGAATGGAATTCGGGCGAACGTTTATGCCTGGACGCATCCAGCGCACAGGAATTCCAGAGTGGATGGGAAGAGGTGGGAAGGGGAGTGGAGAAGTGCGACAGACTCCACGCTGGCAGCATCCAGGGGAGTGGGTGGTGTTGGAGGGCTAGGGTGGAGTGGGTGGTGTTGGAGGGCTAGGGTGGAGTGGGTGGTGTTGGAGGGCTAGGGTGGAGTGGGTGGTGTTGGAGGGCTAGGGTGGAGGGGCCGTTTCCCAACTGTAAACTCCACTGGTGAGCTGTGAGTCCTGCTGTCAGCATGGGGAGCTTGCAGTAGGACGGCTCACTGTGCCGCCTGCAGTGGGAGTCTTAGCTCTCTCCCTCTCTCCCTCTCTCTCTCTCTCTCTCTCTCTCTCTCTCTCTCTCTCTCTCTCTCTCTCTCTCTCTCTCCCCCTCTTTCTCTCTGTCTCTCTCTCTCGCTCTCTCTCTCTCTCTGTTGGTCTCTCACTTTCTCTGTCTATCTTTCTCCTCAGCACAGTGTGTGTCGTCCACCAGTGCACCCCTTTAAATCTCCACTCATTCATCAAATCAATGCATTCCTCTCCCATTCACAAGGATGTCCTCCAGCGCCAGCACACACCCGTCAGCTGGAGATGCCGCAGTGGTTCAGCAGGCGCACACACACACACACACAGACACATACACACACACACACACACACACACACACACACACACCCCTGGGAGACAAGCAGGGAGCCACTCACCAAGACACGCTAGCATTTCTGTATGTGTGTGAACATTTGTTTTTGTCTGAACATTTTGTTTGTGCTCCTCTTTTGTCTCCTGTTGAGTAATGCAGTTTGTTTGGCTTTTTTTTTGTTTAAACATTATCCATTGGAATAATTCATTAAGACATAAGAAACTCCATGGAGTGTCTGTGAGTCGTGTTACTGATATATGTATACTGTATCCTGTATCCTGTATATTGTATTTTCATATTTACTCATCTCAATATCTCTTTCAGTTTTGATAATATTCTCTCTCTCTTTCTCTCACTCACACACACACTCCCTCTCTCTCTCCCTCTTTCACACACACACACACACACACACACACACACACACACACACACACACACACACACACACACACACACTTGCAGTAACACCCATACGCTACACTACAGTACACTAAATTATAAATTACATAATTTCGCCCTTTCTGCTTTAAGAAATAGTGCAGTCAGAATATTGAAGGACTCGTTGCATAAAGCATAATGATTAATGAGTAGTCTCCCTCGGCCTTGGCATTACCATTGTTTAACTCTCTAATAGGAGTCAGTTAACCTCACCGCGGCACAAGATGAATGGAAACCCAAAGAGCAGCCGGTGAATGGCACCTGGTGCCAGCCGAGGTTGGCGCACCGGGCAAGGCTGCGGGTGTGCCAGCTTATCTACACCTGCCGCATGGCTCTCCCCCCCTGCCGGTCACCTTGGTCTCCGGAGGCCGCGTGCCCCTCTACTCCTGGCACCGTTCAAGGTGTGCGTGTGTGGGTGGGTGGGGGACGGGGGCTGTCCACCCTCTTCACTCCCACCAGATAAAGGCCCATCCATCACAACGTCAGCAGCATTAAATTTTAACTCTGGTTACCGAGTACGGCCATTCAAACTTTTATCTCAAACCTTCTCTCTATCTTCCTTTCATTAAGTTCTCATGCGTTAATAGCCTGTGAGCTCTGCGGGTAAGGATGATGTCTTGAATAATGAAAGCTCATTATTTCTGCACAGAATGCTTGTTAATT
>NC_055973.1:2677514-2680014 GCF_018492685.1 Alosa sapidissima
GTGAATAATGGCCAGGGTGGCATGCGTTTCTTTAAAAGCTTTTAAAGAAATAGGGTGAATAATGGGATGATGGCAGGAGTCCAGCCCAAGTGGACCCTGAGGGGGACGCGAGCGCACACGCTCATTGCACTGGCTTCAGCTGGCACTCAGTCCAGCACAGCCATCGCTGGCTACACACATGGCCTAGTAACACACACACACACACACACACACACTTCTATTCCCATGAGCCACATGCACTCCCACACATGGCCCACTAACATATACACATACTCTCTCTCTCTCTCTCTCTCTCTCTCTCTCTCTTTCTCTATCTCTCTCACTCTTAGAGAGTGAGACACACATACACACACACACACACACACACACACACACACAGCCTTACACTCACAAACCTGTGACATACCATCACACACACAGTCCTGTAAAAAACAGAGCAGCAGTGTGTGTGTGTGTGTGTGTGTGTGTGTGTGCGTGTGGCGTGTGCGTGTGTGTGTGTGTGTGTTCACATGTGAGCCTGTGTATCTGTTTCCTGTATATGTGTACTCTATGCCTATGCAAAAAAATCTGTCTTTCCTTGTTAGTGCAATGCATTTTAATGATAGTTGTTTTCTTATGCATACATCGGTACCTAGGCCTAAGTGTATACACATTTGTCTTTTCAAATAAATATAGCCTGCACTATCCTTTGTGTTTGAGTGCATTTGTCTGTGTGTGTGTGCTTGTGTGTGTGTGTGTGTGTGTGTGTGTGTGTGTGTGTGTGTGTGTGTGTGTGTGTGTGTGTGTGTGTGTGTGTGTGTGTGTGTGCACGCGTGTGTGTACGTGTGTGCGCCATTTGCGAACGCGGTGCAATTAAAAGTCCCAGCGCTGCATCTTTGCAATCTTGGCTCCCGCTTGCAGGAGAACAAACAGCTGTGCGTGAGAATGACGCGCCCCTGCCTGTGTGCCTTCCACTTATTGAACCTGTCACTTCAGCTGCACCTCAGGAGGGATGCTCGCCTCGCCTCTCCTCGCCTCAGCTCCGGCAACCCACGCCCGTCCTCACACGCTCAGCCGTCAGAAGGAAGAAGACGGGAGGAAAAAAGAATATTTGGAAAAAAAATAATAAAAAGCTGACGAGCTTTACTGGAGCTCAGGTAAACAAGGCAAGGCTTCCCTGAACGGGTGAGGCCGACTAAAAGTTGCAAACGTCGCTCCAATTAGTCAAGTGAAATTTCCCAGCTGTCACAGATCTAGCGTTCTCTCAGCAAAACACCCATGGGTGGTTTCCAATGACATGTTTTAATAACTTTACTTGAGTTACTTCAAGTATTTCAAGATAACTACCCAAATGTTCTGGCTGAGTGAAATTAAATCACATTTTTTTTAAGAAAAACTGCTGCTGGCAAACCATTCTATGAAATGTATTTTAAATATTGATCTTTTTCTGGCCTTTTTGATAAGAACTAAGGTTTTGCTTTGTTTGATTATGTCTTACAAACAGTAGCCAGCTCTATGCCAGATCTGCTTTTGAGTCTTCTGCCATGTGGGTTGCATGACAGGATTTTAATACCTTGAGGCTAATATTGTCACCACATGAGACAATGCTAAAAAGTTGCATCCAACTCCTTTGTCTGGTGACAGCGTTGTGAATCTTGTGTGCCAATAATATCATTCAAATGTATAGTACAACAACCCTGCCACCGTTCCAAAAACATCAAATTCCATGCAACTAAAACACCATGGAGGTTGTTGTTCTACCTGATAATGGTTTTTGTTGACCCCCTGCAGGCATCAACTATTGGCAGATACTGAACACCACTGAAGGATCAATGGCAGAAACAGAGAGACAGAGAGAGAGAAGGAGAAGGAGAAAGAATAGACCAGGATAAAGACGACGAAATCCTGTGGGATCTCATCGTCAGTCTCCGCGAAAAAGGTAAAGCTCGTCCGTAATCTGTTGTTAAGACACAAGGCCGCTGTAATGTCGCCCCATCAGCAAGTGGATTATGAGCAGGAATTGTAATTTACATGGGCTTCACTTTTATGTGTCACTCAGCTTAAAAGTTAATAGCATTTGCTGAACAATGGCCAGTCGCCTCACCCCCAGTCTCGGGCGTTCCAAATCCACAAGTGAGGTGCCACGTTTGCGGCGTCGCCGCGGCCGCCCAAGACAATAGCGCACTCTGCAAGCTAATTCCCTGCTATCTGCTCAGCGCACATGTCCTCGA
This sequence comes from Alosa sapidissima, assembly GCF_018492685.1. Taxonomy (NCBI): domain Eukaryota; kingdom Metazoa; phylum Chordata; class Actinopteri; order Clupeiformes; family Clupeidae; genus Alosa; species Alosa sapidissima. The sequence goes on from NC_055973.1 coordinate 2,679,725, forward strand.
TGGCTGTCGCTGCACGCAGACCCACGCCACTGTATCAGCCTGTGCCATTGTCTGCGGCGCTCCTCTTCAATAATCCGGTGTAATGCCTGTGTTTGTTAAGGCGGCCTGGCTGTCTAGATCCAGGGTTCAAGTGACACGGCCAGGCGCTGTCTTCTCAGCAGACGCCACTTGTCTACAACGATTTCACTTTTCATTCTTTCTCTCCCTCTTATTATTGTTTTTACCCTCGTCTTTTGTCTGTAAAGGAATTAAGAAAAGAGAGCTAAAACCCTCTTTAACAGTCAACAGAA
>NC_055973.1:2682514-2696574 GCF_018492685.1 Alosa sapidissima
AAACTCAGAGTGTCTCTACTTGCTACTCCAGGTTTGCTCCTTGAAGGACCCAGGAGCAGTGTGTCATGTGACTCTCCTGATCCTTTTATGAACACCCCGCCAGTGATTCTTCTCCACTTCGGGGTACTTCTGTTCCATTATTCATGGTCACAGGATTAGAACTCTACCCGGGCTGGCATTCCCCGTCCAAGTCACGTGATGGTGGGCCTCAGCCAATGGCGTGGGAGCAGGGAGTGCAACAGGCGCCCTGGTTGGCCACCCACACGTCCGGGCGACGGTGTGCCGTGCGGTATCAAGCGGCGAACATCTGTGGCCACTGGGCCGTGTGGACCTGGTACAGCGGCCGCCCCGGGGCACACAGCGATCTGGCCCGCTCTGCAAAGGCAGAATCGACTGGCCCAGCCGCCGCAGCGGAAGCCAGGCACAGCAGACCGAAGCCCAGCTCAGGGACCAAGGCCAGCTCTGGGGATGGGGATGGGGATGGGGGAGGGCGAGAGACTGGGAGGTTTGGAGGGAAGGGGGTGTGGGTGGGGGGGGGGGTGGGTGAAAACAAGTCTTCAGCACCAACGGAGCTGCGCTTAACCAAGCAACTATCCACCAAGCAACCAAGCAACCGACCAACCAAGCGGCCCGCCTGCCAGCCAGTCTGCCTGCCTCAGTGCCTGCCAGCCGGCCACAGCCGTCCTAACCAGATCCAACGGTGGCATCGGTGAGTGTCCCCCGGGGGGCTGCAGGCTCTTTATAGTCTCCTACACAGCCCAGCAGACACTGTCACAAAAGTGACAGCAGTCAGGGGGTAATTATTACAGTGCACAAGATGGCCGCACCTGCAGTCATATCTTTCTTCTGCAATGAGCTAGTTTGAGGTTGGTGTGCTGGGCATTGTGAGTGATGGAGTCAGACATGTTTTGTTTTTCTTTTTTGGAGGGGGATGGGACTGGTGTTTCTCTGAAGTTGTGTTTTATATGTGCCATCTACGTCCATGCATGAGGTGTCCCTCTAAAATGGGTTTAATGTGGAAGGACCACACATGCAGTGCAAACATACCTGAATACCTCTATATGTGTACCAATGAGAAAGTCACTCAGGGTAAAAGTGTCATCTAAATATAAACTGTTACGATCATTTGTGAGTGATTTTGCACTGGCTAGAATTTCAATGAGCAATTTTATATGATAATCCGCTTTATAAAGATTTGTAACAATAACAATAAAGACAAAGCATTCACACCAGCTAGGTACAGTATGCCCCGCATGACCAGGCATGAAGGTGGGGGTAGGGAACAAAACAATAACAACATGCGGCTTTAGGTAGATGGAGTGGAACACACACTGTGCTGTGCGGAGCGAAACGCTAACCGCTCCTCACTCCGTCGTCGTCGTCATTGTCTTCTTTCCCACGGAGAGAGAGAGAGAGAGAGAGACAGAGAGAGAGAGAGAGAGAGAGAGAGCATGGCGTTGAGTTGCCACTGCTGATTCCAGGCAAATCCCATAACTGCCTGAGCCGCGCCTGCGACGATTTCAATAAAATATTCCACAGCTGTTCCGGCTCTCAGTGGCCTCCCATGTGGCTTTTATGTGTTGACACGCGTGGAGACGCACAGGCACGGGAAACCGACACCTCACGGCCCGTATCTGTGTCACCATACCCTACCCAACACCCCTTCCTCCTCCTCCTCCTCCTCTCGAGCCTCCCCTAGCCCTAGCACACACATAACATACACACACACACACACACACACACACACACACACACACACACACACACACACACACACACACACACACACACACACACCAAAGACAGACACCCAAACCCCTGCTGTGCCTCCAGTCCCACCTTACCTTGTCATTCTGTTTCACTCGGGCCAAATTAGCTTTGGAGACCTCGGTCACATGAAGCAGCAAGTCACCTCATGCTGGTGCTACAAAAAAGGCACAGGTCAGTTGAGACTATGAAGGACTCCATGTGAATGGTGTCACGCAGAATGTTTTCCAAGTGGAATCCATGTGTGTGTGTGTGTGTGTGTGTGTGTTATGCACAGTGACTGATTGAGCAGGCTTTGTTAGGTGGCCTAGACATTGTTTGGTCCATATACAGTATGTGTGTCTGATCCATATGTGTGTGTGTGTGTGGGCGTGCGTGCTTGTATATGTGTGTTTGTGTCTGTGTTTGTAAATATATGTGGTATGTACTGTAGTGCATGGCAGTCTGTATGTTTGTATTGTGTCTATGTGTATGTGTGTGTGTATGTCTGGTTCATGTGTGTGTGTGTGTGTGTGTGTGTGTGTGTGTGTGTTATATGTTTGTGTGAGGGTTGCAGCTGCGAGGGACCAGGGGGCTTGTTTGTCAGTGCGGCAGCTTAACCCAGTGTGCCGGTGCCAATCTCAGGGCCCAGGTGTGACGGCCTCCCAGTGGAGAGCTCCCTCTCTCTCCACCAGAAACCCCCAGTGCCTTGAGCTCAGTCGCACCTGCCTGCACTGTGCTAAACATGCCACCTGAGAAACAGCTGCCATTGTGGCTCCAACATGGCTCACAACACAGGGCAGCCATCACATGCTGTACATACTGTATGATGGTCATCTGCCTTGGTGTTAGCAGCAGGGTCGTTGTGCAAACCAACATTTTGGGTGGGCCAAATTAAAGAGGCATAAGACTTATCCTTTTGGGGAAATGAGGCAGTTAGTTTAAATCACTCATATATTCAAAGACTTTGGACGGATTATTTTAAATAGTAAAAGCTTAAATGGCCACAACCCCACTAGTTAGCAATTGTGTAGCAGCCGTTCATTTGGTGGCTCTAAGAGCTCAATGCACTAAAACTTACAGTTCACAGTCCAAACATGTTCATCACTTCTAAGTGTCTGCTGAAGACATGTCCATTGTCATTTGGTGTAATTGCAGTACATTTCTGTGGTGTCTGGATTTGAATTGCTTTTCTATAAAGTCCTAAAATGCTAGGCCTACTCTGTGGAAATTATCAAATAAACTTGTACTACTTACCCTAATAAATGTATGAAAACATGAAAAGGGCACATGAATGAAGTACACAACAAATCTGTTCCCTCGCTTTCCCACAATTAAAGTCAATTAATATTGGCATCACATGACCTAAGGTATTATTAGCCATTGTGCTAATAAAAGGTGATTAATTCTCAGAGCGGCCCAATGGCTCTCATTTCCACCTCCTGTCACAGTCTTATATTTCATTTGGGTTAATTACTCTCTCTCCAAACTTTCTCAAACATGTTCATTTCAGAATGGATGGTGGCCGTTGGCATGCAGATATAGGCCCCCAGGATGAGAACTGGAGCTATTTTACTATCTTGCCACAAGCTACATTTAAGAGGGGGTTTTGTCTCTTTCTTTCTTTCTTTCTTTCTTTCTTTCTTTCTTTCTTTCTCTCTGTCTCTCTCTCACTCACTCACACTCACACACACACACACACACACACACACACACACACACATACACACACACACACTTTTGTAGATGGTTGAATTTGAAACATTACCAAGACCGACAAAGAGATAGGGACTTGTTTTAGAATGGATGTTTAAATTCCTAATGCTAGTTTTTCCATCATCAATTAATTACCTGCGTTAGTCATAATAATACATGTGAATATTTGAGAGTGCTTGTCTTAATACATTTGCCACTATGTGATTCCGTTTCTCTTTATTGTCACGAGCCCCCATCTGTCGTCACACAAAGAGCCTAGGGAGGAGTGAGGTTTCAGCTCTGGTGTGTAAAAATGGAATTGGCCTTACAAGCACTTTGCCTCCTACAATATAGAGTAGCCCCTTACAGCACAAAACGCCAGCTCTGTCGGCCCTTTAATTTAATAAAAGGTTCCAGTGGCGGCATTGTAACACATTATTATGGTGATTGAGCTGGAAAAGTGTGTCATTTCCACCAGGCCAGGCTTTACTTTTCCTTGACGGTTGTGGCCCTTTAAATCCCCATAAGCGAAGCCACCCTCCACGCTTATGCCTTCCGTCTCTCGGCTGGTGGTAGCTGGCCAAGAGAGGGGGGGGATACATGAGATTGGGTGGGGATGGGGTTGGGGGGAATATAGGGTGGTGCGGTGGTGGTTTTTCCCAGATTGCATGCCTCGGTGGTGGCGGGGTTGAAACACTTGCTCAGTCCGTCTGAGATTATAATCTGTTCAGTGCCTCCATGTTCTGTATAATAAACTGTCATAAGTGTCAGCGCTCCCATCCCAGGAGGTGAGTCGCCGAGGAAAGCAGGGGTCAGAAACGCTGTTCAGGGAAGCAGCATTGGGGGGATTTGATTTTTCCTCGTTTTCCCCCCGATTCGGTCTAATGCCGTTTGAGAAGCGCGTGGCCCCTGACAGTGGTGTTTATTTCCAAGAGACAGGCTGGGGTGGAGGTGCGCTCCATCTGAAAAGGCCAAAGTCTTGGCTCTGAGACCACACGAATTAAGAGTAGCGGACAAACCGCGTGGTCATGTTAACGGGCATGCATTTACTGAGTGCATTTTTGACATTGGAGTGTGGCCACTTGGTGAATTGGAAAAAGAAATTCGGCCGTTCTAAATAATGGGGCTATAATAAGAATCCAGCCTAATAAGTTCCATCCCTGATGACATGGGGAGCTGCCCAGTGTGCTGCATTTAAACTGCAATTATGTTTGTTTTGGGTTTCGATTAAGCATGTTTATTTCATTTTGATTTGGTCACTTTATGGGGCTTTAAAGAAAAGGCAGCGCTCATGTTGTTAACATCATTCTCCAATATCCAATTACCCCAGAAGAGGGATAGTGGTTTTCAGTCTCTCCAGCGCATTTCCAAAGGAATGAAGACAAGTGCACTTGAGTTCAAACACATTATCCCATGCTGATGAGGGCCTCCCATTAATCATTTAAGTTATTTTGTGCCCACTTTGATTTTGTGGAGCGTGTGTGTGTGTGTGCGTGTGTATGTGTGTGAGTTTGAATACTTGTGTCTGGAGGGTCGGGGTATCAGTAAAGACTTCTGCAATATTTTGAATTTCAGAACAGTGATGACGGACCCCCATGTGTGTATTTTTGAAAAGGACATAGTTTGGGTGGAAGAGCAATTGACAAAAAGGTCAATCCTGAAAATGGAAATTGCACTCGTGCAAAATGAGCAAGAGCTAAATGAGTCCCCTCTATGGTAGCAGTCACAGTTTTGTGTAGAGCACAATGCAATGAGCAATCCTCCCTTAGCATTTATTGCCATTTTATTCACTCTGTTTAACATGGTACTTTTTCTCCTCCATTGACGCCAACATGTGTAGCTAACGAGTAGCAGGAGATAGAGGGATAGGGACAGGCTGAGAGAGAGAGAGAGAGAGAGAGAGGAGTCTTGCCCCGGTGTGATGGAGCAGTGGACCGGGTGTCAGGGCTTTATCCTATCAAAAAGAAATCACCCCTCCTGCCGCACTCCAGCCAAGGGAAGCGGCTCTCTCGTTGTGTTTCACAGCAGAGATTGCTTTCACCTGCAACCCCCCCAGGCGCCGAGCGTGCACAGCCCCATTCCAGCAAAAAGAGAGAGAGAGAGAGACTCCCTGCTCTACACGATTCAAGCTCAGGCTGTCTGACTGACTACAATGGAATCACATTAGTCTGACTATACATTTACAAACACAGCGCCGGACAGTGCAGAAAATCACAATTAGAAGTGCATACATTTACCACCAGAGCTACTCCTTTGTGTTCCTGCATGCATGATTGTGGCTGTTTGTCTGGGATTATGCACATGGAAAAGAAAAAAGAGAGATTGTGAGTGTGTGTGTCAGAAAGAGAGGGAGAGAGAGAGGGAGAGAGAGAGATGGAGAAAGGCTGTTTTGTTGATCTTCCAGGGGGAGGAAAAAATGATGTCAAAAAGGCAAATCTGTATTTACTGCTCGACAGATATCCTTGACTTGACAGGTATACAGTCATTATCTGCTTGTCATGTGTCGCCTAAAGCGACTCCACGGCCAGCGAGCCCAGGTTCCCATGTATCAGAGGGAGCCTATTAGCTTACCTGCTTCGAATTCAAAGGCCATCCTGAACCAAAAAGACGCCAAGAGGACAAAACAAGGTGTCATATTTATGAATGTGTCAGCAGAGACCCTGAAACGTAGTGTGCACCGGTGAGGAATGGACCTGACAAGTGCATTCTGGGGGTTTTAGGGCCAAGAGAAATGATACCTCGCCACCGCAGGTGAAACCAGAAGCCGTGGTGCATGTAAAGCCTCATAAATAGCCAGAGCATTGTGAAGGCCCAATTAGAGTGGGGGAGGGGGCGCTCCTCAAGCCTGCTATGTAAAGAGGACCTACATATCATGTGTTTTCCGATGACTTAACTTTTCATTTGGGGGGGTTCTTGGTGGAAGTACACGACCAAAATTATTGGTTCTGTGTTTGAATTCCAGCCCTGGCCAGCAACCACCAGGTATTAAAGTGTTGTGTGTGTATATGTGTGCACACGTGCACGTGTATATATGTGTGTGTGTGTTTGTGTACACAGTCAGTTTGCCTTTCTGAACTTATCCAGATGTCCTTGCGGTTGCTTCAGCCTCTCTCCTTAACTGTCAGGGCCAGTCAGCATACAAGCCGCCCAATATTTTACGACTGACCAAAACATCTCCACACTCTCGCCAACACTTTGGTTGTTTTGCCACTCTGTAAACTTTGCTCGGCAGGAGCCTCTGTTCTGGGTTTGCACATGAATGTGAGCAGTATACTTCACACTGGCAATTTTCTCTGTCATTACATGGTGTCTTAAATTAGACTGGAGCTGCACTAAATGTGGGCCAGAAAACAAAGTGGAATGAAAACACACACACTCACACACACACACACACACACACACACAAAATAAAAATATAGCATATGCATATGTTCTGCATTCAGTTGGAGATAATGTAGGTCTATATTAGCCATGAGGAATATGAGTTCTATAGATTTCATTCAGCAGGACATGTACAGTATAAGTGTGCCCATAAGGTGTATGAACACACCTGCAGTAATATCAGGCTGATACTCCACATGTCCCACATACCCCGTCCCTAAACCATGGGTGTGCTTTCAATTCATATCTCTAACTCAGCAACCCTCAACACCCCCACCCTCCGAAAGAGAAGAGATGGGAAGGCCCTCGCCTCGCGACCTCCACTGGCTCTGCTTTCAAGTGCCCTTGGCACGGGGGAGCCACATTTAGTGGCATAACTAATGACGGCGGCCCTCCCCACTCATTTCTGCCCCGTCCTACTTAGTGACCTTTGACCCCAGCCAGACTACCTGAGAGCCCAGTGGTTTGGGAGAGGCCAGGTGGCGCAGGCAGACACAAGCTGAATTTGTCTTTGTCAATAAGACGTGCCAAAGACCAAAGCACGCTCTGCCTCTCTCTTTCTCTCTCTCTCTTTCTCTCTCTCTTTCTCTCTTTCTCTCTCTCTTTCTTCTCCCCTCTCTTTTTCTCTTTCTCTGCAGAGACATCATAATGATGGAGGGAGAGAAGGGATCAAGGCCAAGAGAGAGAAAGAGGGATAGAGTTAAACAATGAGAAATGACGAAAGAGGTATTGGTTGCAAAAACGAGAGAATGAGAAGAGACAGAGGGGAGGGGTGAGAATGACAGAGAGAGAGAGAGAGATAAAAAAAAAAAGGCTGAAAGAGAGAAGGAATTCAAGAACTTCTTAAAAAGTTGTTTTGTCGCTTTTGACCTGACAGACGCTTCATAAACTGGTTTCAGTGTTTTGCACTTCATTAAATGGGCTTAAAGGAGGAGGAGGAGGTGTGTGAACTAATTGTGAGGCAGCACAGCTTGTCCCGTGGATTTAAATGCAAATGAGAGCCACTGCGTGCGTGTGATAGTGTGAAGGAAAGTGCTCCTGCGAGTCATGACAGGATGTTGGACCAGTTCTCTAGCGCTAAAACCTTTGCTGCCATGAAAAGTCAGGAAAGTATTCCAATCCTCTTTGACACATTCAATCCAATCAAATGAAACAAACAAATCAGAAGGTTGCTTTGATGATGATGGCTGATAACAGTTCTGGAGTCACATTCCCAATGTGCATTGAAACAATGGTAACCTGTGCATGGCAGAGCCTGCTCGAGATGGCTAGGCACTGAGGTGATTGGGAAGGTACAATATCAATCTTTTCGACCCCTGTATCCCCCCCCCCCCCCCTCCAAAAAATGGCCTCCAGCATTAGAGCTGGATCAATACAATCTTCCAGCTCAGAATGTATTTCTCCAGAAGAGCCATTGATCTCGATCAGCAGCTAAAAGTTTCTGCCAACGATAGATGATAGTTTCACTCAGTTTTTTATGGAATAGATATATGAACTTAGAAAATATTTTTTGCGTTTTTCTGTTATGCTCTGTGGTTTTTCTGTGCTCCATGAGTTATGCTGAATAACCTGCAAAGAAACTGTTTTAAGGAATAATTTTAGTAAATGTTAACTTTGATAAGGGTCTGTTTCCATATCTACACTTTCAAGGTACTTCAGCTCTGCATACTAACCACCACAATTGTATCTATAGGTTGTACTAGTATGACGCTTGGATCATACTGTAACTAGTTAGAGGTTAAGGGTCATATTGAGCCTTGGATCATACTACTGTAACTAGTTAGAAGTTAAGGGTAATATTGAGCCTTGGATCATACTGTAACTAGTTAGAATTTAAGGGTCTCATTGAGCCTTGGATCATACTGTAACTAGTTAGAAGTTAAGGGTCATATTGAGCCATGGCCTTGACTGACTCTGATACTCATTAGGCCATATTTTCCATCTTACATAAAAACTGAAGGCTATAGTGCACACAGCAGGGCGTGTGTGTCTGCATATATTTACAATGCATTCTTCATAAGCCCCACCTGATAAAGACACTATTCTTCAGCCTATTCAGAGGTCACTTGCCAAGACATGGCATTTGTGAACTGGAGATCAGCAGTGAACTACAATAACGGCTGGGTAGCCTCATCAGTGCAGGGCTGGGCAGGGGGAGAGTGGCCGGTCAGGGCGTGGGAGATGGGCAGGTGTCCTGTCCTGTATGAGGGTCTCTTGGAAAAGCAGGCAGCTGGCTGGTTGAGAGCCGGGCTCAGCTGTGAGCAGGCCAAGATGGGCTGCAAGGGGTGTGACGTGTGGAGGAAGAGATTACCGAGTGGTATGTTATGAGAGTGGTGTGTGTTTGTGTGTGTGTGTGTGTGTGTGTCAGATAATATGTCAGATAACTTGTGTTTAAAGTATTTGACATTTTTATCCTCCTTGTGTAGTTGATACATTGTGTTCATAGTCACATGATCTAAGCAACAGTAGTTGTTTTACCTTATAATAATAGCTTCAATCTCATTTGGTGATGTGTACACTTACAATAGGCAGGATTACATCTTGGTCAATACTACCGCTGCTTGCTCAGGGTGCCTGTGGTTTGTTGTTCTGACAACATCACCTGTTTTGTTGGTTCTCTTAGCACTAAGCACTATATGTTGAAAATGGACAATTCAAGCGGAATTCCAACAGTGTGTATATGCAAACAAGATGAAAGCATATTGAATAAATGTAATGCAAATGATATTGTGTCTAACAGTTAATGTGTGAGTCACAATAATATGTGTACCATGTGGGCCACAGGACTTATATAATCTCTAACTGACATTTGCATTATTGTGTATAGTGTGCATTTCACAATAATATATTGAAGACAATCAGGTGAGTTCAAGAAGGGGTGTCATACATGCAAATGTCAGTGTTTTCATTGGGATGTATCCTGTGCAGGTAGTGTGCAGGTATAACCCCCTGTGTTGTTTTGGTTTTGTCATGACCAGCATAGCACAAACTGACTCAGAACCAGTTGTAGCAGTTTGGAGCGTTCCTGTGAAATGACTGACCTTTCTTTACTGTAAACTTAAAAGCAGCCTTCATGTGGGTGTAAGTATGTCTGTGTGTGTGTGTGTGTCAGAGATTAGGTGTGGGACTGAGACTGAACATAATTACGTCTGGCAAATAATCAGTCTTGGGTTATTTAATTCCTCCAAGAGATCAGTCACAAGCCGTGTCTGTTCTTAAAATAGCTGATCATTATAGAACCGAGTAGCACGTTATCGACGTTACCCCTTTAAATAAAAATAATTACGAGCTTACATCAGCGGCAGTCGTGCAGGAAAAACACATATTCATGTGAAATTTGAAATTGTTGAAGTGTGCCGATTTTGATGGATGCGCAACATCCCTTGCTTAGTCCACAAGTCCACAGTGACTTATGTGTGTGTGTGCGTGTGCGTGTGTGTGTCTGTGTGTGTGTGAGAGAGAGAGAGAGAGAGAGAGGCACTGGGAGTCTGGATATCTTGTAGCATCGATTCCCTTAAGACCCTGTGTGAAGCTACTGAATGTGCCTGCTACGCAGCGAGAGCACTGGGCGCAGTTTTCATAAGCCCGCCCCCCATAACAGATGCAGCTTTTCCCAAGCTCCGCGTCGAACAGGGACAGCCGCGCAAGCAAGCCGGAACGGAATAAATCAAAACGCGTTTCACTGTCATATCAGTGCAGTCCCCTCGGTGACTCGCCAGTGCTTGATTGACTTCAGCCATGATTTCTAAATGAAGTCGCAGAACTGGTTCGGGAGGGAGGACATTGGCAGCCGGGACGTTGCCTAATTTTTGATAAACCCTCCATGGGTTTCAGCACCGGCATCTGGGAGACCCGTTCTGTATGCTGAGCCAATTTTTACTAGGCTGCTTATACTTTTCAGGCTCCAGCGTGTTTCCCTCTTTCCACGCAGAGAGATGGAGACTGTGTCTGTAACGGATACATGGAGGATTGCGTGCGTGTGCGTGCGTGCGTGTCTGTGTGAGTCTGTGTGTGCGTGCGTGCGTGTGTGAGAGAGAGAGAGAGTATGTGTGTGTCTCTGCAAGCATAACATTGGGGGAGGGTGCAAGTTTTGAGAAATGCACCTGTTAACAGTGCCAAATAATATGCTTAAAATTGTAATCACCTGCAAGTGCAAAGCAAGTGCAATGCAATCATGCACGAATTAGCACAGCACTGAACACCTCTCTGCTCTATGGCTCACACATATTGCAGAGCGTGTGCACAGGGAGCTTTTGTCATTAGCATTTGTCCTTTGATTGGACGTGTTTATTCACAAATATTGGGTTGTTTTTTCACTTTGTTCTTATCACTTACTGTCCAAGTGCTGACTGATTTCCATAATGACTGCACTTGGTACTCCCAAGACAGACAATCTTGCACATATCAAAGGCAAGAGTATCTATATCTTCATTTCATCTGTTTTTATATATATTATTCTGATTCATTTAGCATTGTGTTGTACCTGCACCATGCCCTCTAAGAGAAAGTCCCTCAAACGAATGCGGCTGTTAATAGTGCCCACATCCACCCATAACAACAGAGCCTGGCAAATAATTACATTTTGATTGGCATCTATGGCAATTGATCAATGACCCGACAAAATCATTGATTGGAGTATTATGACACCCTGGTGGATTTGTCATAAAAATGCATGCTTAGCAGCATCAGAAAAAAAACACCACTGCTTTTGTGGTGCACACCGAGGGGAGGAGGGATGGAGGGAGGAGAGAGAGAGAAAGAGAGGGAGAGAGAGAGAGACTTTCCACTCAATTCACATATCACAGCTTTGGTTAAAGTGATAGCCAAGTGGTGGAGGTCACTGATGGCTATCGATCACGGGCATACAAACACAGGCAGCATGCTCTGTCATTCAGGCACATGGATAGATTTGTGTGTCACTGTGTGTCAGCCTGACTCTCCTTCATGGTGTGTGTGTGTGTGTGTGTGTGTGTGTGTGTGTGTGTGTGTGTGTGTGTGTGTGTGTGTGTGTGTGTGAGTGAGTGAGTGAGTGAGAGAGTGAGTGAGTGTGAGTGAGTGTGTCAGCCTGCTTCTCTTTCATAATGTGTGTGTCTGAGTGTGTGTGTGTGTGTGTGTGTGTCCGCCTCTGTGTGTGTTGGTCCTCTTGGGTTTTTCATTAGAAGCTGTCCAGTAAAACCGATAAGGCCCCAGCCTTGAAAAATGGCTTCTCTCCCCGGACTGCCAATTAAAGATTACTGTAGTTATTTATCTCTCGGCTGATTGAGTTTTTCACTTCGGCCACAAAACAAAATGAGAGATTGATTGAATTCAGAACTTTTGAAGTATTTTAAGTTCTAAACCAAGGCCCCCCACAGTGAAAAGTACCTGCACATTGTAAAGAGAGTGCCATATTATGTTTATTCGAGAGTTCTGAATTCACTCATTGCTGCAGTATACACCATTGGTAGTAGCCTCTGCAGTTATATAATAGTAGCCTACTGTTGCATTTATGACACTACTGGCTCAGTTATATAATAGTAGCCTCCTGTTGCGTTTATGACACTACTGGCAGGTATATTTGCATGCTGTATGAGAGGTCGAGGTGACAATAAGTACAGTAAATGCATCTTTTCCTCACCTTTCCACACAATGGTAGCCATAATTCAAACATGACTTTAGACGTGTCAGAAAGCATATTGTGGAGATAAGTTGTTTGAGGCTGTACAAATTAAAAAACTCTGCGCAGTAAGTTGTACTTGTGATGTGTCACTGATTATATTCAAATGAGTCCCGTTACTCTTGGGCATCTCTCACCCACATCTGCCTCAGGGGACAAGTAACAGCAACAGAAACGGTGTGTAATAAAGACAAGGGAAGCCCAGACGTGCTGGATGTCGTCTGTTTTGAGTGCTGGTGTCACGCTTCCTTGGCATGTTTTCATTGCATTGTTCAGACCGTGGTTGGAAGGGCAGTGCCTGTAGAAACAACACAGGAACTTAAGTAGAAATAGGTGTGTTCCATTCTTGTGCTTCTGTTCTTATCAAGCGAGCACACGGTTCTCCGGGGTATGTGGATTTTACTCTGAGCCACATGGTGGCAGTTAGCAAGTCACTGCAACACCAAGATACAGACACAAGACACAGACACAAAACGACTTGAACTGCACTGCACCAAAGATTTTTGACCCACAACCCCCCATTTGGTCTCTTTTGTCTCTTAGAGTTCATTTGGTGCCCTTGATGTCGTCTCATTTCTCTGACAGCAGGGCCTTATCGGCCCAGACTCTGGGACAAGGCCAGTAGGGAGCTTCGGAGCATGAGCTTCGGCGGGGACGACAACGCTGGTGGTATTTTTGGGGGGTTTTCTGCCCGGGTGAGTGTGCCAAGGCGCCATGGGCTAATTCGATTTGGGGGCCGATACGCTTTTAGAAACCAGCGGCGATGACACCACGTCCCGTGAATGCGACGCGCATACTCCGCAGCTCACGTCATCGACGCACTAACAGATGAGTTATTGTGGCCACCGGTCCGAGGGGGGTGGGTGGTTGTACGGGCTATCTGTCAGACGAAATCGGCCTGGCTCTCGTCTTCACTGAGCTAACAGAGGTTGCCCGTGCGGACGACTTTGTGGGGATGCATTCAGGGGGTGTTCATGGGATATCTGGGAGGTGTCCTGTGTGCTTAGTCCTTAACAAGAGTCCATTTGTCATCCTTGCCTGTGGAGCGGAATACTTGTTCTCCTCAATGAAACTTTTACTTTTTTTTAGTTACACCTTAAATGCCTGCATTTCATCCATTCCCAAGTACAGTAATATATACTCTAACGGAGGAGGTAGAGAGGGATGGGAGGAGAGAGGGAAGAGAGTGACAGAAAGCTAAAGTAATCGAGTGAGAGAGAGAGAGAGAGAGAGAGAGACCAAACAAAAGAATGATAGATTGGGGATAAAGTTACCCAGTTTCAGTCTGTCAGCGTTGAGGAAAAGGGACAGGCAAGCGGGAGAAAGAGCATAAACGCACTAAGATGTTTACGACACGAGGTCGACTGGCACCGGATCCCATTCCATTATGCAAGCTCCTCTGCTGCTGCTCTGTGATGAGGCACTACGGCAGGAGACAGAGAGTGCTGGATGGAGAACCAGTGTGTGGAACAGAGAAGCCTGAGGGGCCTGTGTTTCCCCCCTCTCTCCCTCTCTCTCTCTCTCTCTCTCCCGCTCTCTCTCTCTCCCTCTCTCTCTCTCTCCCTCTCTCTCTCTCTCCCTC